>NW_013953507.1:36050-51007 GCF_001266775.1 Austrofundulus limnaeus
GAATCCTGGGATATCCTCGGCTGGTAAGGATACATGGATGCATCCTCGGATTTGGAGAGGAAGTAGGACGCATTCCTCGGCCGCATGATGAGGAGCCTTTGAATTGGGACAGTCCTCCGCCTGGGGCAATGACGTATGCGGCCGACAAATGCGCACTCATGAGGACCCAGCCCCTGAATTGAGACACAGTATGACTAGTGATCGTGACTACTATGAGAAATAGAGCAACAAAGGTGATAAGAGGGAACAATGAAGGGCGGTGTTGAAAAGAACTTAACCAGATGAAAATCGCTTACAAAGATGAAACACTTAATCGGAATTGAAATTCAAAATATCTTTTCGTTTTATTACACTACTTTTTCCACAAGTTCTAAACTGGGTCAATGTATAGAAACTAATTACTAGGATATATTTATTAAAATCCAAATGTAACTGCAGGTTGAAAACTATTTTATGGCTAAATTACCTTTTAGGTAATTTCATTTATTTAATTATACAATACACGCTATTAAAAGTTGATCTTGGAAAATAGTCCAAAATAATTTGTGGATTTTAAGTAACATTTGTGATTTTTGCCTCATCACATTTTTTTGACATTTGATTACTGTTGAAAATGTTGAAAATGTGAATTGTCCATGTTTATATTAATACTGTACATACTCAGCGGTTTCTGCCAAATAAAACACCAGCGGCAATTGCAAATGAAAATGCCCCCAAGTTTGTTCTAAAAACAAATATTTGATGAACTTTAATCACTTTTGGAAAACAAGTTTTTAAAGTTTACAAAATATGTGCCCTGAGATCTAGAGATAGCAAAGGTATATATGCACAGTCATGGTAAGAAAAACAATAATTCAATCAAAGAGCTGCTGCAGCAGGAGATAACTCCTTATGGCTCGTTCACACCGAGAGCGTTTTGAGCTGCCAAAACGCCTCAAGTTGGACGCACTGCTTGGACGTATGTTCACACCGGAACGAGAAGCGGCAGCTGCGGCYGRGTCYGGGTGTGGGAGGAGCGTCTTGATTCTTTTTCCGGTCTGGTTTGTTGTTGTGTGGTAAAATGGCGGATGAAATGGCGAACGACATTGAGACGATCGGCTTGGTGTATTTACTGAGTAAATTAGCGCGCCAGTTCTCGAGTTTCTGTGTCTCATAAATAATACGTCACACAGGGTTGAACATCCGTCCCCTCGCCACCACGTCACAGCAGATTTGATTGATTGTCGAGACGCGGCGAGCGGCGACGTTCAGATAAAGTTCCGATTTTTCAACTCGAGCGGCGGCAGCTGCCGCGAGCACCGCATGCTCGGAAAACGCTCTGCCGCCCCTTCCGCGCCGCTCATAACGCGCGTGACGCGACGCACAACCCCTTGAGGCGCGTTCGCCATAGACTTTGCATGTAAACTGGCAGCTCCTGCCGCTCAAAACGCTGTCGGTGTGAACGAGCCATTAGACTKAAGTATTTTGAGAGTCAAATGTGAGACCATTTGTTCAAAGCATCACGCTTGGCTAAAGCTGACTCATGCAGTGGGAAAATTAATCCCAAGCACAACAGCAATGCTACAACACTGTCTCAAAAATAAAAGAATCAGTGTTTTGCAGTTGCCAAGTCAAACACCAGAACTCAATTTATTTCTAATGTACTGAGACCCTAAGACAACTTCACAAAAAAATTAATCAACACAAAACAACCACATACTATAAGTTATTGCGGCTCAGTGGGAGCTGAGTGAAAGAAGGGTGTTATTTTTCCTCAGGTCAAGCTTTCCATTTGCAAAAACACATTTTATTTATCCCCTCATAAATCAGATGCATCCACATCAGGTTGTAAACACCCTGACACTTTGCTCCATGACACGGCCCCTGCTGTGCTGGGACTGGACAACTGGCTTGCCAATCACATGCACACAACTTTATTCCAACATGATGCCTCACACCATAATGTCTAGACAATCAGTCAGATTGCACCATTACACATTGACTGGGCTTGAAATATAAACCTAGACTAATTAGCTGCTCTACAATCTAACCAGACATGGTGACAAACTGTCCAAAGTAGCAAAACAGAGTAATGGAAGAATGAGATAAGTGTGTGTGTTGTACATAGTGTATGTATTATTTACAGCAGACACTGAGCACAGCTGGTGATAGACGTGAAAGCATTTTCCTCCATGCATGTGTACATTTTTGGACCAGTTGGGTAGCGTCCATGATGGATGTCGCGCACTGGAAGCCTGACGCCAAACAGACTCCGCAGCTGTCCACCCCGTGATGGACAGAACAGGTGGACTCACACATGTACACAAAGTTGATTCATGTACAATGTCGCTCAGAAATGCTCAATTGGCAGGAGCAGGGACAAAACAGCTTGTGTACAAACTGTGTATGAGACAGTTGTGAGCTGAGAGGCTCTGCCACTGAAATCACTGACTAAGAGGAGGGATTTGAGCTGAATCAATCTCTCAACACCGGTAAGCTAGATCAGTAAAATATAGTGGCTGTGGATAAGGCCAGAAATGGCTTAGTGGTGAGGAAACAAACACCTCTACACTGTGTCCAACACTGAGGCCCTCTGTCTTGTGCCTCTCTAAGATTCTCATCTTTACAATCGTATATCTCGTTACAGGAAAAGGAATAGTTGTGTCTTCATGGCTTAGCTGTCTGAAAAATATACCAAAAACGCCTCCAAGAAAGAACTCAGTCGGGAGTAGGAAGTTGACAATTATGATTTAACAGGGCACAATTTGAATAAAGCATGTCTCCTCTCACCACGCACTGCAAATATGGTACAACCATCAAAATTTTATCCTACTAAAAAGTCTAAAAAAACTTTTATTTATTTAGACAATAAATGAAAAGTATCTCTATAGTAATTTAAAGAAATAAGCTTTCCTCACATGGTATTCAAATCTGTTCAAACCCTTAAAAAAATGCACCTTCAAAAGAGGAAAAAGAGGTAAAGAGAAAGACCATTATCAGTTTACAAAAATAAAATATATGATCATGTTGTTAACTTGAGTGGCAACAAACACAAGACTTGAGAAGCTGAGAGATTTGAGGTTCTGCTTTCAAATGTGTGTGTGCTGACCGTCTCAACTTTCAGTCCTGTAAGTATTTAAGGAGTACTAGGAGTCCAGAGGCTTCCACCACTGTTGGCTTCAAGCTTATATAATTACTGACACTACTATGCATGTGCATATATGTGGTGTCTGTGCATGTGTGAACGTAGGGTTGGGTGGGCTAAGACACCGATTTTATCCAGGTCCAAGCAAAAACCCAGTCCATCTTGTGTTTTAGAAATACTGAGCCTCGACTGCAACATTATTGGAAAATATCCATCAGATTTGAGCCCCTCTGCCTCCAAGCCAGACTACTATTAATGTTGCTGGAAAATTGAAATGAACTCAACTATTACAACAACAACAACAACAACAACAAAATGCATTAATTTATAAACTAGTGTAAAACAGTCATACATAGCAGATCTTCTAAAAAAATAATAAGCTAGTAATATTTTACACAAAGCATATTGTGAAGAAGAAGCTGCACCATTTTCTGAAACAAATACTGGACAAAATGTGTCTGTGTTTATGCATTTCTGTTTTTTGCATGTGTGGGTTTATGGTTTCAAAACGAGGGCTGATGTGTGGGCTGTGTGAGCAGTAATGGAGGATCCAGTTCCACTAATGTGATCAACATGATATTCCTTATACACCATAAAGACACAACACATGAATGCTGACATACAGATTCCATCACGATCCACCCTCTAAACCTTGTGTTTTCATCAGCCATAGGTAGAGATTTAGAAAATCATCTGAGTTGTGAGAGACTGAACAGAATATTAAATTGCAAACAGAAAGCTGAAAGTTTTAAAAATGTTGATAAAATCCTGTAAGAGCACAAAGTCGGAGTTAATTCCCAAACTGAGATTATAATAGCAAAAAGTACATTTGCCAACACATGATTATAATTCTATACAGCAGAGAAAATGAAAAATGAAAATAAGAAATAAATTATTTGATGATTAAGCATACAAAACCACAGAGACATCTTTTTTAAATCAGGTATTATTTTGCTTTTGTGTACTAGCAAAGCAAGTAATAATGTCATAAATTGCAAAATTTGTAAATGAATACAGTAATTTTCTGTTTTCTTTGTTAATTTAATACTCTTGTATCCCATGTCTGCACCATAATTATACCAATTTCACACAAAACTGAATCAAACCCATTTTTCTTCCTTGGTTTTCCAAAAGTAAATGTGCTGGCACTTTTCAAATATCTGGTGGAACAATGTAAAATTTATCTATGCTGCCAACTTCCCACACTTGATTTATTGCATTGAATTCTGGGGAAAGCATGCAAAACAATTATAAACCCTATTTTTGTTTTACAGAAAAGAGCTGTAAGAATTATTGCTAGAAAACACTACAGTCACACATCAAATATATTATTTTATCAGTTGAAACTATTGAAGTTCTACGAGTTGGTTGATAATATTTTACAGGTTATGTATAAGGCTCACAAATGTATATTACCTTTAAACAGCCAATTAAATTTTGTTAAGAGAAAAAGTTGTTATAATCTGAAAGTTGTAGAGATGTTTGTGAAACTTGGATTTCGAACTAGTTTGAGGGAGCGGTGTACTTCCATACAAGGAATAAGACTTTGGAACAATCAGGAGAGCGATGTCAAAAATGCCAGATCAATATTTATATTTAAGAGGATGATAAAAGTCACTTTGTTAAAGAAATATGAAACAATACAATGTGTATTCCTATGAAATGTTGTTCAACAAGATTTGAGGTTGTTTTTGTTTGGTTTTTGTTAGTAGATTATTATTTGTTTAAAATTTATTTTTGAGAAGAAAAAGGCACAGATATTATAAGATTTTTTTCTTCTTTCTGCTGCCTTTCATTTTATTTGTGATTTGTGTTTTTATTGTACATAAATTTTGTTATTTTTAAATGAATAACTGAATGAATGAAACTTTACTAGATGCAGCCTAACTGTTACTAGACTGAAAAAAGATGAGTGCACGCAAATAAAAGATATAGCTTTTACATTTTTGTAGTCAATTCTATACAACTTCAAAACAAAAACTAACAAGAACTTAATATTTTGCTGAAACGGGAGAAAACAACATTTCACAAAGTAGCATTGCTTTATTTGAACGTGTGCAAGGAGACACATTATCCCACACACATACAGAGGCTATTAAAGGCACATCAACATGAGGGGAGTAATGCTTAAAGCCACTAGTGTCAGAACTTATGTAGACTAAACACAGCTGAGTGACTACAGCTGCAGGAGACACTCTCACTCACACACACACACACACACACACACACTTCTGTGGCAGATGTTCAATGTGCTTTTGATAACAGCATCAGCAGCGCTAACAATCATTCCTCACACAAGGACACACACACCACCATGTGCATGTACAAAGCCAACGCCTCCTTTCTCTGATCCCATGTCTGCGTAAATCAAATCAGAGTCCTCCACCACTATAACCAACACCATATGAGATGGTGTTAAAATCAGCTCCATCTTAGCCTGAACATGTTTTGGCCAGTGGGGTATGCTGCTGTACAAGTGTGTGCTTGTGCGTTTTGGTGTCTTACCTCTGCGCCACATGGTAGGACTCTGGGTGTATACAGGTTTGGTCCAGAGGGTTTAATGAGGTTGGTATGTTAGTTCCAGTCTTTCCTTTGCCCTTCTTGGCCACTGGTTTCTCTGGTACTGCTGGTGCAGATTGGGATGAGGGTTTGACACTGTTTGACAAAACACAAAGATGTTTTTAAAATATGTTACATAGGAGATTTAGCCTTAAAGTTAATATCAGATGACTGACTCATAATGTTTTTTTATTGTAGTGGTATATAGATTAAGCAGTTGGCATACTGAAAATATTTAAAAGGGTAGTTACTGTGTATTTTCCAGGCACATAGTTCAATTCTATACCACAGTCAAGTAACTATGTTACCTTCAGTTATGAATAAACTGTTTATATCAAAAATAAAGTCATTCTTTGCATCATAGCCTATCTAAACACTTAAATTGGCCTCTGTCTCTGTAAGAACCTCCTGCAGTTTGACACTCCCATTTCAGCAGATCTTCACAACAATACTTTGGGAGAGAGAGGCTCAGTGGGGCAGGAGCTCGGCTGCAGACTGAGCTCCAGGGAGGAGCTTTGTACAAAAAGGCGGTGCTTTGTACCAGCAAGCATTTAGGCAGCTCCACACGGCTATCACAGGAGATTCAAGGATTTCTCAAACATGCATGAATGAAAGTATAGACATAAACTGCTTTGTCACTCATGCTAGTTCAGTTACTATAGTTTACCATCTCACAAGATTATGACTCATTCAACAATAAAAAAAGGCACTGCAGTGTAAGAGATGAATACTGATGTTAGATTATATAAATAATCAATAGTAGCACTGTTTGTCCAAGACCTTTTTGACATTTTGGCAGAGAAAGAAGCAAGTACCTATTTATCGTTTGAGGGTTGATTCTAATGAAGCCAGCACATTGTTGGAAACTTTTTGGTCCCATGCCTTTGATCAGTTTAAGTTGCTCTCTGTTGATGAAAGAACCGTTCTTCTCTCTCCACTCTGCAATATTCCGAGCTCGACCAGCATTTAGGCCTGCTACATGCCTGGAAAAGGAAACAAGAAATAACAGAGTGAAAAAGATTTACTATATCTTTTTATCTAAAGATTTTCTGGGAAATTCTGAACAGATCTTTATTTAATTTAGAAATCTTTAATGTGATGGGTGCCTATGTGAAAAAAAAGTCCTATTTAAAATATGTAAAGAACCATTATATTACAAATGTTTTTTTAAATAGTAAATTAAATCTAAATGTGTGACTTTGCATTGAAACAAGTACTGGTCAAACACTCAAAAATGATCTTTAGTGAGAACATCTGTCCACTTTTGGCAGAGCAAAGACGGGAGGTGATCTGAAACTCAATTAGGTCAATCCTGTTAGTGCCCACAGTGAGTCACTCACTCTAAAACACACTGCTATGTCAACACTCCACATAATGCGTCAGTCATCAACACGTCTCTGTGCCTAAAGTCCATGTATGTGAGAGTGGCCTTACTGAAGGAAGAAATGGAAAAAGCTCTCTCATAGAGCAGACAGGTAAACAGATGACCTGATGCCTGTCTCAGAGTCAATGCCAGCCTATTTCATACGGTTTGTTTCAGTTGCAAAAAGTGTATATCAAATCTGTGCACTTCCTTTTCTTTTTGTGTGAATAGCTGTAAATGTGTCTGCAGTATGGTGTTGTACCAGGAATAACCATTGGTCGTATATTAAAATATTAACGTCTACATACATTTTTTGTGTGCAACTTTGCCTAATCCTCTTGGTTGATTCCAGTCAGCCCAGTAATTGGAGCCTGGGTGTGAAAGCTTTAGTCTAAACAGAAAACTGGCAGGTCATCGGTGTGTATGTGAATTAATCACACTCCTGTTCAGGAGTGTGAATGAAGCTTTGCCATGTTGTGACTGCAAAAGAAAAGTATGTCAGGGGCCTGAGACCAACTTCTTTTCTTTCTCAGAATTTGCATGTGTGAGGAAAAAACAGAACAGAGGATGAAGGTGAAAACACACACCTGCTTTTAGGACATGTGTACAATGATATCCAAGGTTTGAGGTATTTCTGGTTTTCAGATTTTCGTGCATTCTGCTTTAGGAAGGCCTTTTATTGGCTCATAATTCATTCAGACTCAAAACCAAGTTCAAATTGATCCAAAACTAACTGCAGCAAACAAAAATACTACTACAGCAGATAAAAGTTCCTGTGGATCAGCATCATCAGTATCAGGGAGATGTTTCCTTTAGGATGTCTTGTCAGTCGTCTTCATATTTTTCAGTGTACTAAGAGTATTTAATGAATGTAAAGGCACTATTTATGGCAATATTGTTTGTTAGCACCTTTTGTTTTAACATAACAGTTCTATATCATTTACCTCATCAATATCTCAGAGCAGGTGTTGATGTCCACCCCCACAAAGCTCACACACTCCTGCACCACTCCGTCCAGCGCTGCCTTCAAAGCTCCGGCTGACACATCGTGCTAAAAAAAATTAAAAAAGCTAACATCAGCACAGACAATTTTGCATGTGCTTACATATAAAGTAGGAGGGGGAAGTGGCTCAAAGGCTGTAGGATTACTGCTCCCCTGTATCTTTTATATCTCTAGGAGTCAGACAAAATGAAGGAATTACAGTACAAATCAGTACTTTTTGAGACAGTCTCAAATAGTACTACTTTGTACTGTAATCTTTTTATATTTTAACTGAAACCTCAAAGACATTTTATTAAGAACTTATATTAACTACAGATAATTAACACATTTCTAATTACCGGTATATTTTGTTTACAAAATATCTAGGCTGTGTATCTATTTCCAAATTCTATGCTATTTTTGCAACACTACCAATACTGTTTGGGCAAATGTATCAATATATTAAAACAACATGTCAGAAAAATAAAAATGACACTGGGAACACACTGACTGATGATACAGCAAGAAAAGAAGAGGAGAAACAGCAGAAAAATAAACTGCAGATTGACGGGCAGAAGACCTGCAGAAAAGAGTCAAGAATGTTTGGTTTGGCCTG
This sequence comes from Austrofundulus limnaeus, assembly GCF_001266775.1. Lineage (NCBI taxonomy): Eukaryota > Metazoa > Chordata > Actinopteri > Cyprinodontiformes > Rivulidae > Austrofundulus > Austrofundulus limnaeus. Next base: position 44,695 of record NW_013953507.1, read on the forward strand.
TTTGTGTTCTCTTTCACTCATACAATGTTCTTCTTTGAGCAGCTCACCGCTGGTACAGATCCTCCAAATGAACCTTCACACCTTTCAACTGCCAATATTTTTTATTCAGGCCATATTTTTTCAGAAGGACTGAAATATTATTTTATTTAAAGAAGTAAGAAAAAATGGGCAACTATGAAAAAGGAACTCTTAGGGGGTAAAATAAATAAATAAATAAATAAATAAATAAATAAATAAATAAATAAATAAATAAATAAATAAAAAACAAAATACAAAAAGAAACTTTAAAAGCCCAGACAGATCTACAAGTTGTGGAAGAAGAAAAAGAAGCCCTTAGCTGTGGGACATCAACAATGCTCCAGACTTTCAGCTGGGGACTGATGTCTCAGCGACTGCTGGAGGATTATCTGACACTCTAAACTGGACTACTGTTGGGCTGCTCTAACTGTGCGTCACTGTAAGCATGTGTACATGTGCTTTGTTGTGTGCTGTACGCTTGAATGTGGCAGAGAACAGCATGAGTTTTCTTGTAACACGATCGAGCTCTGAACAAATACTGACTTGTAAACAGATAACAACAACACCAGCACACATCCTTCTCTGTCAGCAATAAGCAAGACAGATGAGAACAACGAGGGGAGGGCAGGCAGACGGGGGAAAGGAGATATATGAGAAGACAAGGAAATCCTCAAATATGATTTGGACGTTTTAAAGATTTTTTTCCATGATTTGTTGCTAACTCCAAATCAAAAATACAATCCACAGAACTTAATTTATTTTATTTCTAAAGAGTCACATATATAACTTGTTTGGTAACATGCATTGACACTGGTTTACTGTTTTTTATTGTGTTTTCTTTTGCACAATTGTGTTGAAAAATATACAAATCTTTTGTCTTTCTGTTATTAGCCTTCAGATTTTGAAATTATAGATCTTCTATAGACCCTCTATTCACAGATGTATCCTGACTCAAACCTTACACATAAAATTTAGGTAATACACATTAAAGTAATTTATTTTCTAATAAGAGACTAAACTAATTTATTTTTATTGAGTTATTTTTATTATCTAAAGTACAACTACTTGTGATAAAACTCTGCTTTTAGTAGGTAATAAAAATGAACTCACCAATATGTTAAAAAAGTTAAATGATATTGCATTACTGTAAGCTACTTGGTTAATTTATAAGTGTTTTATTCTAAAACATTTATTTGCAATTATTGTATGCAAACTTATTGAACCAAACTTTTTATTTCAATCTTCTTTTAGTGACTTTTTTTATAATAAATTGAAGTGGTATAATAAAAACAAAATGTTACCTTTGTGGACAATAAACTTTGAGGGGAAACAGACAAAAGACAGCCTCTGAAAAACTAAATTCTGTGACTTGCTTTCTGGTTCTTAGAGTAAACCCTTCTGGCTCTATGGCCAAAAGCATTTTGCATACTGTAAAAATAGTTTTCCAAACCATAAAGCTCTAGTTAAGCTATGACTAGAAGATTTATGACTTCCTGAGTGAACACAGAGAGAAAGGAGGGTCAGAGACAGTAAGAATGATGGAGAGGAAATCACCTGTAATGTCACACCTGAAAAGAATGTTTTCACACGAGAAAGTCTGAGGCGTGTGCCACAGTGGGTTTGAACCTGAAGTAGAACTCCAGTGAAGGTGTTCTCATATTATATTCTCACTGAAAATTAGAGGTGGGAGCAACATGAGAAAATCTAAACTGTTGTAAATAGACAAATGTGCACTTCTGTGCATGCTTGTGTTTAATTACGGATGGAAGTGAATCAGTAAAATTATACAGCAGTGTATTTAATGTCTGAAAATCTGTTGCAATCTGTTAGTGCTCAGAGCATGTGTTGGGGATGACTAAAGATTGCTCAACAGATTTCTTCCCTACACTTTTCTACTATGTTTGCCTTTTCTAAATAGGGCTTTTATGTACTGTGAGGGCAAAAGTAGAGATGTTAATACCGATATGTAACAAATAGAATCAGTACATGGGATCCCTCTTTGTGAAGGTCATGTTTAAACTGGCTGGAAACCCATTCAAGTCCGCCAACCAACACAAATGAACAAAGTGCTTCTGTCTGCACCACAAGTACTAAAGGTCTGTAGGGTTACCACATGCCAATCAGAATGAGGCAAGATGTGAAAAGTAAAAAAAAAATACAAAGAAAAAGACGAAAAATAAAAATAAACTACTTTTTTCTTAGTGTTTCTCAGAGAATGAACAGTTTATTTTTAATCGATAGATTTCCTAAAATGAGACATGAGAATTCGAAACCGCAAATTAACGGGAAATAAAGGACAAGAGTCAAAAGGAAAAAAAGGGTGAGGCAAAAAAACCTGCTTAATGTTGAAGTGTTGAGTGGCAATGATGGCAGAAGTGTAACAGCAAAGTGATAAAAACATGAACACCGTTACCAAAAGCTCAAATATAGAACCAAGCTGGAGCCAGAAAGGCTGTGTGTGTAAAGAGCCCGAGGGAAGCAAATGATGGAAGGTTAACTGTAAAATGATTTCAAACTCAAGAATCACATTTCACTTAAGTTCTTTCCATTGGATTCAACCTGGGGACATGTAGAGTTTATCTATCGGAGTTGTAAATAAGGCAGGGTGAAGGAGAACACACATCAGTCTGTTTGGAGATTACCGGTACTCACCTCACTTGGCAAGTTGGATCAGTTTCATTAGATATTTTAGGGTTAAAACCTTATTCAAACTTCAGGTAAAAATGGAAGTTAATTGAAGTTTTAAGGGGGTGTTGAAACCAGGGGTGTGAAGATTAACTGATTTGTAATAATTCACACGCACGCGCGCGCGATACAATAAGACCTGTGAAACTGTTGTGTGCCACGGCAGCTGTGAAATAAAATCTAGATGCACTGGTTTATAATGTCTTCATAATCCATATTTGTTCAATGAAGATTCTGCAAACAGTTCTGTTTTGAGGGGGTGGGGGTGGAGTATTATGCAAAATTGACTTATTTGAACATAGCACCTCCCTGGAGCTCAGTCTGCAGCCGAGCTCCTCCCCCACAGAGCACCCCTCTCCCAATGCATTGTTGTGAAGACAGGCTGAAGTGGGAGTGTCAGAAAAGGTAGGAGATTCTTAAAGAGACATAGGCAAATTGCAAGGCATTTAGATAGGCTATGTAGCTGATGAGATTTCAGGTGAACTCAGCCTTAAAAACACTGCATCCACATGGTGGACAAAGAGGTCAGTCACATGCAGTGCAGTGCTTTTAAGGCTGAGTTCACCTGAAACTCATCAGACTGAAGAAGTCTCTTGGAGGAGAGACGAAACGTTTCACTAAAGAAGAACTCATCCAGAGGACCTACTTATTTTTTATTTTTGATATTCTTTTATCATTAACTCATAAATTTCTAAACATGTTCAAAATAACAAATGCAAAGTTATAAGATAACTAGAGTCCTTACAAAGTAAAGACAAAAGTCAAACATATTTTAAAGGGTTTAAGCACTTGAGTTATACATGTTTGAAGGAACAGCAATAAAAGACAGAATGTTTGTTTTAATTTGTTTTATCAGCAAATAACAAATTTCTTGAGAACATGATCTTTCCCAGAGGAGAGGAGAGGCAAGGAAGGTTTTTATTTTTTTGATAGCTCTCCGCGAGAGCTGAAACAATTCAGTCTGGGAGAAGAGAGCTTTGATCTCAGGCGGTCAAAGGTCAACCAATGGTGAGATGAGGTGAGGTGAAATGGGCGTGGCACTACAATACAATCAAAAATTATTTTTGCTTCTCACCGATGAGTTACTGAAAGATTATTGAGCACATCTGCCAATTTGCTTTTGCATTTTTGTTATTTGTGTGTGAGGTTTTATGAAAATAGTTGGTCATTTTAAGACAAGATTTGTTTATGATCCTTTTTTCTTAGGTAATAACTGGTCTCAGTAATCAACAGAATCATACCTTTGCAGTGAATTGGTAGTGCATCAAAATACATATTAATAATATATTCTTTTTATAAATGTATTTGTGTACATTTCTGAGACAATTCAGCAAGAAAAAAGTTAAGAGCACTCCTTGTAATACTCCTTGTTATACAAATTCTTAAAATTAATTTCAAATACACAAAACCATTTTTTCTTATTTTATAACAAAAACTTGTATTTAGTATTTATATAGTAATTTAGCTAATCTTAAACTTTACTGTATTGCAACTTGCTCTTCAACCATATTCATAATTTTCTTCTATATATAGACAGTGACTATAAATAAAACTCATCTCAATATTTCGTCTGTAAAACAAAAATTCTAACCTGATTTATAAACTGTTCAGCGCTAGAAACAGTAGCTTGATGAGGTAAGAGTTGGTAAATGACATATTTTCATTTGTGAAAATCGTGTCTCTAATTCACTAAAAAAAGCAAATGATTCACTCATCTCACAAGCTTACTAAAACAAGCTCAACATCATGTTTTGACAAATCTCAAGAAAAAAAGAAAATACTAACAGTTCATGTTTGGCAGCTCATACAACTTACCGGTATATTTTAAGAGACCTTTTTTTCTTCACGCCTCATTTACTCAAAGCAGGAACTATCAGTTACTATTTAGCCATCATTTCTCACTTTTCTTTCCTTGTCGGCTCCTGTCTCCCCTCAAGGCACTGCCACTCAAGACTGAATGATAGGATAGGACTGGTGACCTCTGTGTGAACGCATCGTCACTCACACAACCTTTTATTTCAAGGTAATGCAAATTTACCCTAAAGATTATGCTTTACAGCTGACTTGTTTGGGTGGAAAAAAGCTTGTAACTGTCAGATGGAAAACCCCTGTTGCTTGCCAAACCTCAGTACTATCAGGATTCTGGGTGAGCAGCTTGCAGTCACATTAAGATTATTTGAGCCAAACTAAAATTCAATCATTTACATTTTAATGTGTTTTTAACAATGCAAACAATCATGGAAATATTGACATTTCCTTGACTAAGTTTTTTCCTTCAGCTTTTTAAAACATTTCATATTTGTTTTTTTTATTAACCAATAAAACAGTCACTGTAGAAAACTATTGTTTATGTTTCCACATATCCTGTCACTTTAAAAGCAAATTTAAAGTGCTAATTGGAAAGAAGTATATTTTAAAATAAAACTAAAATAAATCTTTATACTTATAAATGTCTGTTGTGAAAATGTCTGCTTTGAAAATGTTTTTTAGCACATAGAGGTTGTGATATGAAACAAAATAAAACTATTCTCTTAACACACCTTCCGTACTATCAGCATTATATTTTGGGTTCTGCTGATTTAACAGAAATGACAAACCTGTAAACATTTTTCCCCATTGATGACAAAACAGACAAGCAGAAGTTGTAACCTGTTTTAATCCTAGCTTTAAATTGTTAAGGTATATTTAAGTTGAACACTATTGAAAGTTAAAAACTGAGTCTTATCTTGAGAAAAAAATCACTTCACAGATGGCAAATGAAGAGCAGTCATTGGACAAGAAAAAACACGCAAAAAGCAGGAGTGAGTAAGGAGATTAGGTGAGAGTTGAGGAAAAGACTGACAGTTTCTTTAATATCCGGCTGGTGGGTGATGTTTTCTTAAGCAGCAGTGAGCGCCTTTGTGTGTATTTTTCAGTAGCAGTTAGTTTCACAGCTGTGGGGATTGCCGAGATGTTAACAGACCATAGCAAAATCAAAAATTGAGTGAGAAGGACTTGTCTTAAAGGTGGCTCCCATTAAGCCTCTTATTATAGAAAGACAAGACTGATGGGTACTTGTCAATTTAAGTGCCCTCGATGTAAAGCTGTCTTTAAAAAGCACTTGTTACAATGCAAACGCCTGTTCCATCAAAATATAGGAAAATCTATATACAATAAAAAGAAAACACTAATCATAAATGAAGCGGAAAGAAGAAAAAAATCTTGTAAAAATTATTACTGATGAAAAGAATAACATTAGGGTTGGATTCACACGTTGCTGCTGCAACATTAGCATCCAGCAAAACTTGTCAACCTGGTGCTGTTTTTAAAACCATGTTCCCAAACCAATACTTATGTCCAATGTGATTTTAATGGGCTTCACTTTTTTTGCCCTCAGCTCATTTCCGCCTTTCTCTCAGAGCTGTCACTCATTGAGTCAGCAGAGGGAGAGAGAAGGGGAGCGCCTGCTGTGCCAGCTGTATAGAGTTACATCTGCCCTTGTGCTTTTTGGGCCTAATAGAAATAAACTTTTAGAAACCTCAAAATACCATGAATCTCACACACACAACATGAGAATGAGCTCTCTCTCTCTCTCTCTCTCTCTCTCTCTCTCTCTCTCTCTCTCTCTCTC
>NW_013953507.1:52007-53424 GCF_001266775.1 Austrofundulus limnaeus
CACACACACACACACACACACACACACACACACACACAAAAAAAACCAGTTACCTGATATGTTCCGATGCCTATGTGTTTCGGATCAATCTTCACAAGCTCAGCCAGGGGATCTTGAACACGTCTTCCAATGGACACTGTTTGTGGACACACAGAAAATGGCTATGAGTTTTTTTTTTTTTTTTTGTCAGGTTCTTATTTTTTTCTTTCTTTTTTTGGGTGGGGGTGCAAATGAGAAGCAAACATTTGTGTTTTTTATGAACTTGCAATACAACTTAACTACTGCCTATGCAAAATTGCATTATTTATAATTACTTCTTATGCTAATTTTCTGCATAATGCAGATCTGTCCTGAGGGCAGGCCAAAACTAATTGCCATTCCACCACCTCCCACTAGGATTTAATTAAAGTTGCCATTTAACACAAGTATCTGCAGTTGTCATTTAGTTTCATGATAAACATTGGAGCCATAAACCTAAAAACCACAGATTTATTCAAACCTGTGCCCACTAGCACACAGAGATGAAATGTAGCACACAAACACACAATTTAGATGAACATAATTAAAGTGGATTTTTACATATCAGCATAAATCTATAGATAAAATAAATGTCTTGTATGTGATTACATTAAAATCCGGAGAGTAAAGTAAAAGAAAACATACACATAAAGATGATTTAAATTGGCGGCCCGCGAGTGACCAAAGTTTGGACCGTCAATTGATTCATCTCTTAAATACAAAACTTCCCGTTGTCTACTTAATTACTATGAGTCCTTTTAGTTAAAAAATACATGTTTGGTACTGTATCTACAGAAACGTCAGAATCTTGGCTAGAAGCCGGTAAAATCAATTTCAATGCACACTCAAGACAGTTAAAATCACAAGCAGTTGAAGATAAAAATATGAAAGTGAAAAAAAAAAGTTAACAAATCTGGCAAGTCAGATGTCCAAATAATATTTGTGTCAAAAAGGAGGCATGTGTTCTTTTTGATTTTGATATTGTTTAATTATCACTACTGTAGAGAAAACCCTCGTCAAAATCATGAAGAGTATCCCTCCTGGTTCGAGATGATATCTGTTAAACAAAACAATTCAACCACCAAAATACACAGAGAAAACACACAAAGTCGTTCTTTTATTTTGGCCAGTTAAAAACTAACTGACTTTTATTAAAGATGGAGTAATATTGAATAGTTAACAATTGGTTACAATAGTTTGAACAATAAAGGAGCTCTGAATATAACACAATTGGTTTCTATTTTTAAGAAGTTTAACTAATTAATTAAGCAGTGTGTCTAACAATTTTAACTAAGCAAAAGCAGGTTATTTTATGTACATCTCAGGGTCAGGGTGTGTGTGTATGAGAGAAAGAATGGGATTGAGAGAGAGAGAGAGAGAGAGAGAGAGAGAGAGAGAG
>NW_013953507.1:54424-81679 GCF_001266775.1 Austrofundulus limnaeus
AGAGAGACAGAGACAGAGAGAGAGAGAGAGAGAGAGAGAGAGAGAGAGAGAGAGAGACAGAGAGAGAGAGAGAGAGACAGAGAGAGAGAGAGAGACAGAGACAGAGAGAGACAGAGAGAGACAGAGAGACAGAGAGAGACAGAGAGAGAGACAGAGAGACAGAGAGAGACAGAGAGAGAGAGACAGAGAGAGACAGAGAGAGACAGAGAGAGACAGAGAGAGACAGAGAGAGAGACAGAGAGAGAGAGAGACAGAGAAACAGAGAGAGAGAGAGACAGAGAGAGAGAGAGAGACAGAGAGAGACAGAGAGAGAGAGAGAGAGAGAGAGAGAGAGAGACAGAGAGAGACAGAGAGAGACAGAGAGAGACAGAGAGAGACAGAGAGAGACAGAGAGACAGAGAGAGACAGAGAGAGACAGAGAGACAGACAGACAGACAGAGACAAGCAAGACAAGACAAATAAACCTTTTAAGGTTCTCTAAACCAGAGGTTCTCAAACTGGGGTCCCTGGAACCCCTGGGGTCCGCGAGACGCATCTTGGGGGTCCACAAATTTTTTTTTACTAAAATGTTAATTTGGTTTTTATTTTTTAAAATGCATGGAGAACAATGAACTAATAAAACAAACATAATAAACTCAACAAAATATATACAGTATATTCCCATGGCATTTAGGGGTTGAAATGACAATAAATTATCTTTTAAAGCAGCATTTGGTTTATGAGGGGGTCCCTGGAATTTTTTTCACCCTTGTAAGGGGTCCCCAGACCCAACTCCTGCTCTAAACTATGTGTTTCAGCTGTGAGCCTGTGGACCAGGTTGAGCACACATTAAGAACTTTACCGTAGCCCGGGACCTTTCCAAACGAGACCAGACATCAGCTCTGGGTAGATGCTTGTTCAGCAGCACAGACCAAGGCCTTTCTTTGTCAGTCGAATGGGTAAAACAGGTCCCTTTTCATGGACCTGGAGTTATCAGCAATGTGGCAGTGGTTCAGAACCAACAGGTCCYTCAGGAACTTTGAAAAACTCACAGCAATGATGGTGGCTCCAGGTTCATGCTGAGCAGCCCAAACAAAAGTGGTATTCCAACCAAAATGAGTATTTCCTTGTAAAAGAAAGAAAAATATGCTGCAAAAAGAAACTGTTTTCCAGCACAGAAAGAGCAAGGAAGCCAGAAAGGCAACCTGCACCTCTTGACCCAGCAGGGTGGAGACGGACAAGCAGACAGACTGACAAACAGGAAGTAGAGAAAAGGTTTTAAAGACACAAGAAAGGAGAACGTGAGAGTATTATCTCGCAGGTGTCCAAGTGTAGTGAAGAGTTCTAATAAGAACCGTGTGTTGTCTTTGTGTGTGGAAGACCCAAGGACATCAAAACAGCACACAAATTTTTATGAGCAGGATTAACTCAATTCTTCAAGAACATTAGACTAATAATTCAATTAACTAATGATTACTTATTAACTATTATTAGTAAATTAATAAAATGATTGAGTAATGCTTATTTCAGAGGAGCCCAAAGTGGGGCCCGCGGGCCAAATTTGGCCCGCCAAGCTATTTGATTTGGCCCATCAGCAGTTAACATTGTTACTAAGTTGTAACCTGTCATCCTATGTAGAAAATGTATTTCCACTTTGTCATTTTATCCATTGGCCCAATGACTATATAAGGGGCTGTAGTACAGATAGCTTTCACTCATGATTCTGACTTTATCTTTGATATAATAAGATTAAATATAAAATGTGAAATACAAGTAAAAAGTGATATTTACATTAGATTTAACCCCACATGTAGATTTGCACAATTTATAAGGCCAGAAAAACTAATATTTTATGAATTTACAAAATTTCCCATGAGCCTTTGCTACTTGAGCATATGGCAGGCTTTCTCCAAGTGCCCAGACTAAAACTAAAGCAGGCCACCACACTGGCTGCTAGCTGAATCGTTACAAAATAAAGGACTTTACTAAAATAGTATTTGTATTTCATGTACTGTATTACTGCATTTGGCCCGCAGCCCTGGATAGATTCTCATTTTGGCCCTCTTGGGGAAAATGTTTGGGCGCCCCTGGCTTATTTAAAACAGAAGAAATAAAAAGACAAAAATATAAGCACTGACTAAAACATATTCTGTTATCATTAACTCATAAATTTCTAAACATGTTCAAAACAACAAATGCAAAGTTATAGGATAACTAGAGTCCTTACAAAGTAAAGACAAAAGTCAAACATATTTTAAAGGGTTTACACATTTGAGTTATACATGTTTGAAGGAACAGCAATAAAAGACAGAATGTTTGATTTTCTTTGTTTTATCAGCAAATAACAAATTTCTTGAGAATCTTTCCAAGAAGGAGAGGAGAGGCAAGGAAGGTTTTTATTTTTTGATAGCTCTCTGGGAGAGCTGAAACAATTCAGTCTAAGAGAAGAGAGCTTTGACCTCAGGCGGTCAAAGGTCAACCAATGGTGAGATGAGGTGAGGTGAAATGGGAGTGGCACTACACTACTTTTATAGGGTTCTGTATGTTGTAATCATGATTAAAAACAGCAAAATAAACTTTTTCAAAAGATCTTTGTAATACTTGGTATATTTACATAATAACTTTATTTTGCTGGATGTTTGGCCCCTGAGCTGTTGACCTGCAGTAACTGTGGACCCCGGAGCAATTAGGTGAATAGCCCACAGGCTAAAGAAACTCTACCTAACAAACAATGAATAGTTCAGTTATGATTTTAACTACAACTGTGGTTTTCCTAAACTGTTCTGGACATTTTTATTTAATAAATTACTGACGTCAAACCTCAAAGGAAAGACTGTTTTCAATTTTATTGCTCAATTGAGCAAAACAATACGATTAATCTTAACATAATATGTTTTGTTCCCAATTTAGTCCCTTTGTGGAACTTCCCACCAATGTTTTAGATGTGTGCACTAAGTTCATGTTTGAATTTCAGAGGTTAGTATGGGTGTAATTCAGCATGATGTGCGTCAGATTTATATCTTTGTGGCGGAAAAGACAAAGAAAATGAGAAGGATGGGATGTAGTAGGGAGAGTTTATCAGGAATCAATGGCTCTTCTCTTTCTTCTGGCTGCGGCAGGAGGCTGCTGCCTGAGATAATATTTAGACAGGGATGAAGTTTCAGCCTTAACCTTGCTCAGTGCACCACCAGAACTCTCCAAATACTCTTTCCATCTATCCTGTCTCTCTTTACTCTACACCCAGTTCGTTCTAGAAGGAGCTGTTTTGTGTATGGAAAGTAGCATAACCCTCCAGCATTTATTGAAAGTTTAAAGGGCAGCGTACATTAGAGATGAGAAACCTGTTTAGACACATAGCTTAAGATAAGTGAAAACTTGCTCAGCTTCTTTTGTTAAAAAAATAATGATTTTTTTTTTTTGTTGTGCTGCTTTCATTTTAAACTGATAAAAGATCATAGTCGTGGAAATTGGTTTTCCTGTCATAAACTAAGTTTCATTTAAATAGGAAAAGACAGAAATAAAAATATATTTAAATGTCAAAATATGTGGGTTTTGTGTTTTTGTTTGGCTTCTATTATTTGATTTCTAGTTTCACAATTTGATTACTTCTTAGTTTTACTCAGATGTTGGTTAAACTAATATTGTTCAAACAATATCTGGCTTCCTTGCTCTTAATTTCAATCACTTCTCACTGTCATATGTTGTTGGACACCTTCCTTATGACTTTTCAGTTGTTGTTTTTTTCCTGTTAGACTTTTAGTTCATACCAGAGGTTTTTTATTTCCTGTTGATTTCCAGAGTCAGTATAGCAACTCTTTGGTTTTCCTTTTCTGTTTCTGAATTATTGTGTTTACCTTTTGTTTATTCCCATGCTACATGTCTTTTGTTTTGGATATAAAGTTGGATTCCCTACTCCAAATTCCCTTTGGTTGCTTAAGTTAAATTTGTTTAATACACCTGCCTCCTGTTTTGTCATTTTGCATTTGGGTCTTCAACCTGAACAATATATTCTGACTTTAAAAGGCAAAACAGACATGAATCAACACCTCCCTTCTGTTTAATCTTCTGTTTTTTTAAGCATATAGCTGATGATTTTCATGGCTTTTTTTAAGAATATAAATATGGCTCTCAGTTTTGCTGACCAAAGAAACCAAGAAGGGAATAATCGTGACCGGCTTGATTTATGGCTGTTGAAAGGGAAGTCTGTTAGAAACATTTGTTCTCCAAAACTCAATGCATACTTTTTTGTGTGTGCGTGTGCGATTTTGGAAAGTAATACACACTGCTCATTTTAGCAATCTTAAGGTCACTACTACCCACACAGTGTGACATGCAACAAAAAAAATGTTGGCCATGAAATCATGTTTGATTTATAAAAGCTGAACAATAACCATAAAATAATAAAGATTTTATAAGCTGACAGACTGCAATATGTACACTGTTTAATATAATCTCTGTTAACAAGTTTACTACTTAAAAAGGGAGTTGCAATGTTTCTGGTGTTTATTCTTATGTTGTGACCCTCTTGGCCTTGCAGCATGAAGCTGAATGTCTGTTGACTGGTAAGAAAATGTGGACAAAGCAGCAATCACAGTAAAAGATAATCACCCTGAACTTCCAAAAAAAAAAAAAAAAATCATAGAAAATTTTACTTTTGTCTTTGTCAACACCTTAAGCCTTGTTTTTTTATTCACAACTTTCTCATAAAAACTGTTTTGAAATTGTTATTATAAAAATCTAAACCAAAATGAGGGTTCACATTTCTTTCCTGTCAGTCAAACCTCATTATCAGTGTGTAGCCATCTATGGAAATTAGCATGAATACCTGGGTCCAAATAACAATAAAATTAGAAGAGACAAAGGAAAAAAATAATAACAAGAGGATCCTAAACAATTCAAAGAGAATACTATAAATTTACTGTAATGATGACAACCCAGTGTGAGGTCAGAAAAAGAATAAATTTAAGTTAAAGCTTAAATATGTAGGAATAACTTTGTGCCTCTCTACAATACAGACTACAATGTGACTTGTTTAATTAAAATTCATAGTATTTGAAAACAAATAAAGAAATTAAAGTTATTTAATCAATCTATTAATCTATAAACTATATATGTAAAGAATAAATACATTTATGTATTTGGTTACACATGATGGACTCTGGTATATTGTGATGATCATTCACTAATTGGTAACCTTCACCAGCATAAAACCGGTTCACAAAACTCATAAGTTTGCCCATTATTGGTCTAACATGAACTAGTACACACCCAATGAAAAAATGCCTAATCACTTTCAGTTAAAATCAGTACAGCCTTTCTGCTGGACATACCTGCACTTCTGAGGTTTGGGTCCATGTCTGGCATCTCTTTGACCGCTTCAGGACTCACGCTATAAATTGATGCACCTGCCTCATTGGTTATACTGTTAAAGGATAGAAAAGAAAATGGGAGGAGACAATAAGAAATTCTGAAAAACATGAGAAATCAGGTAAATTACAAGTTCAGGGTTTTTTTGGGGGAAAAAAACCATATTGAGGGGTATTTTAAGTTTTTTTTCTCACTTCTTGTTCCCCAAGCACAACGCTGGCACACATTGCTTCAGCCAAGAGCCTTGTACAAAACAAGTTTTCAAACTGGTTCAACACATGACTTGAGTTGCCCTTCTGAACTTATGACTGACATTAGAACCAAAGTAGCTTTATGACAGTCTTTCAAATGTTTTCAGGCATCGTGACACAGCAGGTTCAAGAACCTGTGGACTCTATGCTTAATATGTTCAGAACAGGTATTTTAGTGATTTAGATAATTGACTGAGATGATTTGCTCAAAGTATGGGTTATACCTTCAGAGCCTTCATATCTTCTGCCTAAACTCTTTAAGAATATCAATCTTTTTCACACAGAAAGACTGACACTTTAATGAAACGCAGTATGATTAATAGGTGTGTGGTGGTTTTAGGTCATGACAAACTGTTTAGCTCTATGCTGAGATTTATGTGTCAATACTGCCATCTAGAGGTCTCCATGGTTTACTGTTATTTGTGATTATGTTAAGTGAATGAGCTACATAATAATTTATTTAAAAAATAAAAATAAAAACAAAAAATACTGTATTACTGTAATTAAATTCGAATAAAATAAAATTACTTTCGAATCACAGCAGGGTCCTTTCAAATTCATTTTTAGCAATTTATTTGTAACTTTTATTATTAAAATAATGAAAAGTCAGTACAGTTATCAGTGGCTAAATGTAAAGACTTTAAAAATACTTTTAATACAAGGTGAAAAAAACTAATATTTTATACTACCCACAAAAAAGTTGCAGTAATCAGTTTATTTTGAGCTCAGCACTCTTTACCATATTATTTCTCAGATAAATATAAAAAGCATAGCTTTTCAATGTTAATGTATTCATTACAAAGTAGGCTGTTTAATGTTCCATCACCAACCAGCCAGGGCAGCAGCACAACAAAGCCACTGATACTGTGCCAATACTGACGGCACACAACTGAACCTGTCATATTTAGTCGTCTTCATCTCCTGGATGGTTGGAAAAACAGGGATTTTCCTCAGGGCTAACTAACATGACATGGGGTCAATAACACCTCCCCTATGTCCGAAAGTAAGACCTTGTGTGGCATGTAGACACACACACACAATTATACATCTTACACTAGAGGCTCAGAACGTGCCGCAACAACCTTGCCACATTTAAGTTTCTTGTTAATGAGTAGTGGCAGAGGCCTTCTGATGAGAATCATGTTTAAATTAACTTCCTCTCATGGCTTCCCTCTCCCGTCTTCTGTTCTTTTTGTCAGATCCCTAGCCATTGTGCTGACAGCTGACATGTCGCCATGGTGACACTGCTAACGAGCACTGGCACATGACCTTCAAGGAGGTCAAACCAACGCTGGTCATTAGCCTGATATACTGTGTCTAATGCAAACAGACATGAGCCATATTCATTTCTTACATCACACACAATAATGTCAATTCTATCCAAACACTAACGCCCCTTTTTTCACCATTATGCACAAAATTAAATGATTGTTAATTACACTGCATACAAATAAAACCAGGAAGTTTTACAGAAACAGAAAAAGAGACAGAAAGACAAAGAAAATGATTTGATATGCTACAAAAATGAATTAAAGTTTTGATATAAAAAACACACAGAAGAATAGTGAAAGGAAAAGAAAGAGTGGCCAAAAACCCCTAACACGTCTAACTTAATTAAGAATATTGTTGAGGAATCTCTGTAACAGTAGTGTCATGGATACAGCTCTGAGCATTCATGACTGTCGCCATAGTGAGGGCATCACCCTGGCAGACAACAGAGGGTCGTCTGCACCCCCCCCCCCCCCCCCCCACACACACACGGATCCAAAGTCATGGTTTGCCTCCTGGTGCAAAGCAATAACTTGTGGCCATATAGGGTTCTCATTTCTTTGTGCTTTCATTTGCTGTCTTAATTGTATGTGCACACAAACACAAGCCTTAGTTCAGCCCTGTCCCTCCCTGTGGCAAAGTCACAAAATGATTCTTCTATCTACACCCGCTACTCATATTTAAGACACACAAAAAGAGATGCATAATGACTGCCCCCTGCTGCCCTTCAAGAATCACAACAAGGAGGGAGATGGATACACATTTTGATACCCAATTACTTCCTTCAGGCTCATAATGCATTAATTAAAAGCAGTTCAATTACCCCAAACTAACAAAAAGTTTGAAAGAGGTGAAAATATAGCAAAGAGCAAACAAAGGATCAAATTTGCAAAAGTAATGCCTCAGGTTATTCTAAGTTTTACACATTATGTTAGTCAGCACAAAGCACTCAGAGCAAAGTTGAATTTAGGAATGTACAGTAACAATTACATTAAATCACCAATTTTTAGTAACATTAAATGTGTCAAAAGAGCTTCCACGTGAGTAACCAACTTTCAGTGGTGGGCACGAGTCAGCACTTCCACACCGATCAGCCAGGTGTTACACACAGCCTTATGCAAAACAAACCACAACACACTGACTGTGCTGCCCAACACTTTGTAATCCGAGGTAGCATGTACACATTCAGTCATTTTCAAACTAAAAATGTAACTTCTACTAAATTAAGACAGTGCAGGCCCAACTTTATTTCTTATATGCACTGAATAAATCAAATTGAAGTAATCTTTTTGCCTGCACATTTTTCCCCTTAAAATCTAAATTAAATAAAGAAGATCCAGTTGTATTCTATCCTGCCCATTTCAAGGACACTCTGTAATGTATTAATTAAACACATGTAAAAGACAAGACAATGAGGATCATCCTGGTAGGCCATAATTGGAAATATGTGATATCATCTGTCAAATAAGTCAGAACGTCTCTTTGAATTTGAGCACATAAGACAAAAAAAGACTAAATTGGCATGTTACATGGTAAAGTTTTGTTTATGACCAAACTGCTTTTACATAAATAGCCACATTCAGCCATTTTTGCGCACACACTTATTGTCAGATCAAGGGCAAGCTGAGGTTCAGCATTTTGCCCAAGGACAATGCAGCATGTGGAGTGGAGAAGTCTACTCAAACCACTTCCAATTGGCAGACTGCACCTCCTCCTGAGCCACGGCCACCCCATGTACTGTATGTTTTTATTACAGACAAATGCAACAGAGTGTAGACCATTGGAGAAACAATGTGTATGCCTAGACCTTACTGTTATTTTCAGCAAATAAACTACCCCAAACATACCACGAAAATATTATTTATTTAGAAAGGATTGGACTTAAAAATAAAAAGTCCTCCAAAAGGACCTAAAGCTACATCAAAAATGTCAAAACTCAGACAAAGACACAAGCCATTTGTTGTTGTTTAGTGGACTTCAGACAGAAAACCCTTTTAAAAGTACAATCTGCACTAACATAAATCTGATAATTTTTAATCTTGTTTTTTTATTAATCATGCTGAAAAAACATGATATAAAAGTCAAAACTGTGTAGCTGCTGTAACCTGAACATTTTATAAAGTCTTACAGTTTGCCAAAATTCTGTTTGTGTTCAAGATATCTGGATCGGTTTAATTTCATCGCCTTGGAAGGAGCTATAATCACTTCAAAATATATTTATACTTAAATATTACATATATAGGCACACATACTTGCCAACTTCCTCTGTCGAGGCTGCTCAAACTGCTTGAATCCATTGTTCAGTCAGCTGCAAAGCTTGCCCTCAGGGAGGAAAATTCAGGGATGTGCAATATCTCTCCCTTATTCACACACATACACACGCACGTCGGGTCTAAAGACGATGACATTTTTCACAGAGAAAAGCGTCCAAATGGCAGGTGTCAGGGGCCGTCAGTCTCTATTGAGGCGCTAGAAGGCAGGCAGGCTCCCACACACACAAACACAAACTCCAACTGCCAGTGTGAGGCATGTCTGAAAAGAGCAAAGCCTCACAGACATTCACGTCAATCTGTTAGCAGCAAAGGCCTGTACTTGCGCCACACACAGCAACATGCAAATACACCCCCTAAAATGACAAAAACACACATTGCATTTCATGCAGACTCATCACACATTTGTCACATGAAAGACCATTGCAGTGAAAACTAAGCCTTAGGAAAGATGGTGGGTGAAAAAAGGCGAAGAAGAGGATGATGACGACCACCAGTAAGGCATAGTGGTGAGGAGACAGGTCTGTGGGTGAAAGGGAGAAGACTGGCAGATATTCATTGTCCACCACTGTTACTGAAGCAATGTCTATGTGAGATCTAAAAGTCAAGTTGTAAATTTGATGTTATTTTATCAAATCCATTTTAAAGTTGAACTCTTCACTGTAACCACATGACCCAAGTTAGTATTTTGCTGCAAACCCATCTTATTTAGGTTTAACATTTTTCCCAAGAAGACTGTCAACAAACTGGATTTGTCTGTTACATAAATTTTATTTAATTTTACCAATGAGGTGGCTGGGACAGTGAGTTTAGGGGAGTTGTCCTGTAACCGGTGGGTTGCCGGTTCGATCCCCTGTTCCAATCGTCTCAGTTGTGCCCCTTTTCCACTAGTGTCACTTAATGTGGTGTCTGTATGTCAGTGCCGGAACGGGTCAGTTTGGGTGTTTTTCCATTGACATTCCTGTCCGGCTCCAGAAAGTCCACCTCCACCTTCAAAACCACCTTCGAGGTGGAGGTGGTTTTGGAGGTGGAGGTGGACTTTCTGGACATGGAGGTTTTTGGGGTTTTTGAAAAAAGTTAATGCGCAAAATGAGAGATGGAAACACATTTGCCGAATAAGTTCTGAAATTTAAAAAATTTGCTAAAAATTCGAATTAAAATTGGATGGAAACACAACTAATGTCACTGCTACAATTGAAAAAATGGTGCCTCGAGTTGTTGTAAAGTCAGCTTTAGATGCAACCAGTAACTCCACCCCCTAGCCAATCAGTGACCAACACACATTTGATGTCACATTTTGGTGTCGACTGGGATCACTTGGAACCACAACGAAGTAGATACTAAAAAATCTGGTTCCATGAATCTGGCCTAATGGAAATGTCTTGGAACCGTACCGAACCGTACCGACACTACACTAAGTGGCACTAGTGGAAAAGGGGCATTTTATCCAAGGGTAAGACAACAACCTCCTTGCCTACTGGCGGCCCCGCTTCTGTCAGTGTGCCCCAGGGCTCTGGCCACACTGTAGCATACAACCGCCAAGCATTTTTGAGTGTCCTAAAAAGCGCTCATTCAATGTTTTATTACTAATTTTACTTCACCATCAATATAATAATTTTTGGCATTTATGCTAGTTAGTTAATTCAGCAATTTTCAACACTGCTTTCATCCTTTCAGTATAAAGTCACAGACATAAACTTTTCATTGTCATTCATCCATGGGTTCATTTCCCTTTTGAAACAAAGATGCACCCCGAAGCCAGGTTGAGGCCTTTCCATGCCTCTAAATCCATCTGTCCCTCCATGTATCCAACTTTCAAACCTTTCTGGGGGTACTAAGAGTCTGGATCTCACTCAATCATCTCTAGTCCTGCCACTGTATGTTAATCACTCTCTCAGCTTGGCCCCTAGGAGCGTGCCTGGACACAGGACATGACAGGGGATACACATGCCCAGCTCCACATAAAGTCATAAATACAGTCCTCACCACTGTCCTCCAGGTCCATAAGCTAGCCAGTAATAATGATCTCATCTCAACAGAAGTGAGCCAAAGGGCAAGACAGTCAAGGACTTACTGGGAGCATGACTCTGCGTCAGCAAAGGAGGAAAGTGTTACTTAAAGGATGTCTTCTTCTACAACTGCTTGGATTGCTCTCTGACAACTTATAAATACAATTTATCAAGAATGAAAATAACGATGAGTAGAAGAAAAAGATGACAGTTTTCAGCACCCCTTTTCAAGGCCCTCAAGGATCTAATTGTGTTTTTGTGAAGAGAAAAAATAAGAGGACGTCATCTCCTTGCCTTTAGGAACAAAAGAGCAAGTGGTCACAAAATTGGATGCAGTTTCTATTTGCCTTTAGCTGTGGTCAGTGTGTGTGTATAACCATCGCTGCCGAAAAATATCTTAAACTTAACACCACGTGCTTGTGCCCTCAGATGATATTTTTGTCAACTTGTTACAGCCAACCAATGTTACCATTCTCACTGCCTTAAATACACAAAAGTATGAAAGTTCACAAGTAATGTTAAGAAAGGTCGCAGTTTTTAAGCTGAACAACCCAAAAGTAGTTATTAGAAACCACAGTAAAAGACAAAAAGAAAATATAAAATGACAGTAGCTTGCTTTGTCTGTGATCTTTTTTAGTTCAGTTTAATGCAGTAAACACAAAAATATTTTTTTGACTTTTGCATTAATAACTTTACAGTGTTAATGTCACCACTTTGAGAAAGTTATTTGTAACATAGCAGAATTAAAACCAGAGTAAAGGCAGGCCAATTTAAAATGAGTTTTTGATGCATGATATTCGCATTGTGTGTGATTGTGTTAGCTTTTCACACACAAAAGCTGCCAATTGAACTTGTTTAAATAGGCTACTGCATATCAGAAAGGAAAAACACTTGACTGTAAATAAACACAAATATCACACACTGACATCAGCACACAGCAGTAGAAATGAACTATTTATTGTTAAACATTTAGTTGTTACGGATTCTGTATCCACATTGTGCTTACAGACAGTAAAATTGTCTGGAAACTGCATTTGCCTAAATTTCTTAACTGCCATGAAAAGACACAGGGATACTTTCAGGAATTCAACCCTCTTGTTCATGGAGCTCTTATTCAAATAAACTTTAATCTTCTTAACTGTGTCCATCTCAAGTTCATGTTGTGGCCTACAAGTCCAACAGTGACATGAACATTGTGGCATAAAATGCAATATTTCAAACAATGCATTAATAAATCCCAAAGGATATATTAGAAATCGCCTCTTCTTGAGACGCAAACACATGGACAAAACCCGTGGGACATAGGTGCAGAATATCTCACCTCTAACACACACAAAATACAAGAAAGTCTGTCCTGCAGGCTGACATTTCTGGCTGTCATTTCAGCTGAGCACTGAGGCAAATGAACAGAAAGCAAGAGACAGACACGTGGAGTGGGAAGGATGGTAAGGGGTGGGGGGTGGAAAAACAATGAAGGCTCACAGGGAGACAGGAAGCAGACGGCGTAAATGAAGCTGAGGACTTTAATGAACTGCTGCAGTCAAGGCAGACAGAAGACGAGGAATGAATGGCAGAGAGAGACCTAATTATCTATACAAGAATAATGTTTGTATAAAAACCCACACAAATACAAATAACTGATATAAAGAAATTAATTGTGCAGAGTTTAGTATTCACAAATTTATTTAAATGAAACTTATAACCAACAATATCATTTTTCTGGTATCATGAGGTTTAAAAAGTAGTCATATTATAATAATACTAATTAAATACAATAATCTGTGTAACTGAATATTCAACATCACATTTAAGATTATTTATCTTGTTTGTACTATTAGATGCAGCTAAAGTTAAAATATATATAAACAAATATTATACCATGATAAGAAATGTTGCTGCTCTGAAGATGCTCAAGATGGTTAAACTTAAAAACCTAAAAATACTGAAAAAAACTTCTGCACACACGCAAGTATAAGCCAGAATGAATTTAGTCTGTGGTCCCACTTCTAACCTCAAGTCAACAAACACACATGGAGCTGAGCAGCAAGTAAAAGAGCTGGTGCAAACAGAGGTCAGTGGTTGTTATCCTTGGATAACAGTTCTGTGTCGTTGTATTCTGAAGCTTGGACTGGATTTAGTTACGGACAAGACTTGGACCACAGAAACATCTCTTTAATTGGACTAAAGTGAAATAAACTCCAGATGGCTTTAATAGATATTCACTTGAGAACGCATTCCAAGTTGTGTCTCTCCATTTTGTCCAGCTTTCTGGCTCCCCCACACATTTCTGTTTAATTGTCTACTCTTTTTACATTCTTTATTCCTATGTTTTACCATACTGGGTTTTATGCTTTCTACAGCTGAGTCAGTTTCTCATTCATTATCATTCTTTCTCTTCATCAAAATAAATGAGTTTGTTCTAATTTTTGAGTTTTGGAAATAAATTTCTAAAACTGAAACTTCAGAACATTTTAGTGAAAATTTTAATTTTACTGTTAACATAATATCAGCAGACAAAAAGACTAATTTTTAAATGGAACTGCAATGTAAATATCAGATGGGTAATTTTCTAGAACCTTAAATTTTTATTTGCCCCAGTTAAAATCACAATTTTTTTTTATTTCAAATCTGGCAGCTCCAACTTTCATTTAAGTCTAAAAGTCACTTTTTGTTTTAAAATGCACAAAATAAAGAGATTCAGTTTTAAAACCTGTAAAAAGATTTAAGTGGCAAGTTACACTGAATCATGTGGACTTTTGAGCCTTTTTACTGATATATCAGTTTCATACATACTTACTACATTTGTATTTAAATGTACAGTATCTGAAATTGCCTCTTTTAGTATGCAAACCATAATGGTCTTACCAGTAAGACACATCCAAAGGGTGAAAAAAACGTCTGGAAATTAGGTCAGCAAAGAAGGACTCTGTTTCACGGCAAGCAGTCCCATTGCCAATAACAACTTTGGTGCAGCTGGTTGGACAAAATAAAGAAAACAAAAATGTTAAGGATAAAGAGAGCAACTTTTTAAAAAAATGTAATTAAATTGGTATTAAGTTTTTTTACTTTTTCTAAATAATTTCATTTCATTGAATTAGGACACACTTATGCAAAACACAGATCATTTTCTCACACTGTACACACAGTAACTACTTTGCAGTAGTACCTGTATTTGATCATTAGGTGGCGCAATTTCTCTGCTTCTCTTTGTTGTCCTGAATTATGCAAGTACACAACATCTGTATGAAGAATCTGACCTTAAAGCAGAAAAACAGAGCAAACACAGTGATCATGAAGTATTATGATAACAGGGAAAGATATTTTTTTACAGCTTATTTATTTTCACTGTAAACCATACGATGAATAAGCAGTGGCTCAATCTGCATCCACTAAACCACCTCAAGGTCAACTGTTCCCACTTCTAGCAGCTGAACAATGTTTAAGTAGATGGAATAAGTTAAAGAAACATCAGTATGAAGCTCTTTTATTATATCAAACAATCTGAGCCAGTTCTTTCCATTTATTTTAACCTGAATAAGTTGTCACAGTACAGAAGGAAAATATGAGCTAAAGTACTGGAGCTCCAAATAGTCTTGATTGAATTAACTAGTGATTGATCATTTCTGTCTACAATAAACACAGTAGACTTGTGTATATTACTTGTGGGGGAGAGAATAGCCAGTTTACAGCCATGTCTGAAGCCAGGATCCACTCCCATGATGACACAACCTCTGACTGGACACACCAACAAGCGCTGGCGGAGGTTCCGCACAAACATGGCAATCGACTCCTTTTCTGCTGCACTTGTTAGCTTAGTCCTAATGAGAGGAAAACCAGAGAGTGATCAGGAGGAGAGGAGAAAATAAAAATACAAACTAAAAAAATACAAACATCAAGAAGAATTCAGGAAGTAAAATTTAAAGAAGAAATTCGGTATGTAGCTGTTAGCTCTATAAAAAATGTGGAAAAATATTTATAAATGGAAAAAAACATGAAAAACATTGGAAATGGAAAGAAACAGAAGCAAAAAACAATACTCAAAATTAGAGAAGAAAAAAACAAAAACAACTTTATGTCAAACAAAACTGGCAAAAATACCTGTAGCTCCTTGTGAGGAAAGGTAGAATAAGCCTTTTATAAGAGTCTTCGACTGCATTTCTAATGATTGCCTGAAGATTTTGTCTTGCAAATGTTTTTGGCCTCCACCTGCATAAAAAAGACAAAAGTTTTTTCCCCTTTTTTTCTAAAAGTAATTTAAAATTATAAATTAATAAATTTTAGCGTTACCCAAATTCCTCACTCTCATAAAGACATTATGCTGTGTGTCCCAGTCAACAGAGGTAACTGCCTAACTCATTATTTTTTAAATTGTCACTTTTTCAACTAAAGTATCAATATTAACAACTTTATTACAAATTTATCAATGTTCTTTTATTTCCTCTCTACTGAATTCCATTACTCAAGGTATGATCCACATCTAGAAACAATTTAAAAAACTGAAAATTTTACCAATAAATTGGAGAAAAGTTGAAGTTTTATATTAATCTTTTTGAAAAACTTTTAAATATCAACTAATGGCCACAGACGGAAAAAAAATCTTCACAGCTGCACAAATTTATCACACACCTTTCTGACAAAAACACATTTATTGTGGAGTATAATTTAAATGTGACAGACAAGCTTGTCAAAGTGTGATGCTACGTGTGATTATTATGATTCTGACCTGTTGTTCAAGCACCACCAAGTGAAGTCGTTCTTCACTCTGTCTGGAATGTTTACCTTCACCGTCAAAACCTTCAGATTCTCCCCTCGGTTAATGGCCAGCGTCTGTAAACAGGCAGGTACACAAGACTAATTTTAATCAAAGTTCAGTCCAGATATTTACTGACTGTCCCTCAGGGGGAAATTTGGTTTATAGCAAAGGTTAAAATCACACAAGAACACAAAACATAAAGACACAAGCTAAAGCACAAGATATATTTATAGCAAGCAAGATGACCGAGCTCAGCCACAAACACATTTAAAATCTCTAAAAAATACACACAATGAAAGCCTAAATATTCTGATAGCAGCTAAAACAGACAAGGTCTACCTGTCAAAATATGGTTAGTAATTATTAGTCAATAAATGCATTCATGTTTATATTTAATTATACATTAATGATGCATTAATTTAATGATGCATTGTAATTTACAAACACCAGCTGCTTCAGACAGAAAATTATAGTAAAATAAATCAATGTTCCTTTTAAACATTTTAAATGAAAAGCATCAAATAGAAGCAAACATAAATCTCCTTTCATTTTTTTTTTGTTTGAATAGACATTTTAACAAAAAAAGCCTAAGTATTTTCAAGTAAATATTCTAAGGAAAAGGCTAAGTTTCTCATCTAAAAAAGACTTTTAACTCTACGTGTGTATAAAAAGGGATAAGCCTAGGAGTATGTCCTGTGGACCGGCCTGTTGTGTTGTGTGCTGGTTCCCCCTCAGAGGAGCTGTTACATGCTGTTAAGCAAACAGTAGTAAGTGTCTGACCTTTTCAGTCGGGAACCTTTAGCCTGCCACAGAACAGAGCCAAAAAGCAAGACGTCAATCTGGAGTCCAAGCGGAAGAAGCAAGCTGACAAATGCCACCACTATGCCACCATCAGCTCTGAGACCGCAAGGCCTACCCCCACCCACTCCCACACATGGTGCCACAACCATTACCGCTCAGCAGCACCCTCGGACGCAGCAAACCCACATGCAACACACCCACAAAAATAAAACATTTTCAAAACTCAGCTAGTGGCATAAAGCAGAGGCCAGCATTAATACAGCGGCTTTCTTTAAATAATGGAAGTTAAGATTTTTCTTCGGGTGGCATCTTTTCGCCTCAGGCTTTCTCACTGACTGTCGTTGAATTTCTGAAACAATCTTCATCAAGTTCAACATCTTGTCAAAGAAAGCAAGCAAAATATTTATTTCCAAATAACTGGAACATTCCCGAAAGCCCATGATTGAAAGGAAGGTGGTAAGTAAAAAATGCCTTGATAAATATTTTTTCTCAGGACGGAAAGTTTTTAATAAAAGATAAAATTTATTTAAGTAGCTGTCAAGAACAACAAGCTAAAGTAGGGGATAAGAAAAATATTTAACTCAACCAACAACTGAATATAAACTAACACACATAAAGAAAACTAAAATCTAAATAATTTCTTTGCCTGGTTGCTAAACCCTAACATCTACAGTTTCCAACAGTTGCTCATTTTCTGGCTATACACAATTTCAGCCTTACTGATGATAAACAGGCTATTGTCCATCTGTACAGCTCTAGATTTCTGTGTGGGTCAAGTCACTGGTGAGAGATAGCGTGATCTGAAAAACAGAGTGATGTTTGTATGTTAAAGACACCAGAAGTGACAGTTAGTCAAATATGAGCCAAACCCTGACAAGGCCAGAAAGACAATCTTTCCTCGGTGCCACTTAATTCTTTCAGCAGCCCCAAAGCCAGGGCAGACAGCCAACAACTATCCACTATCTGTCTCCTCCTCTTTCTCATCTGTTCGGTAGAAATATACTGTCATCAACACATCTATCCATCTGCCATATCGAGGATAAACAAACACACGCACACTGGCAAACAGTCACAGAAAATATGCATGTTTCTTGACCTTGCTGACACAGTATTACAGCATTAAATGTGGTTGTATAAGAGCAAAAATAAAGCCACCTGCACAGTTCTTTGACTAAAATTGTAGGATTGCTTCACTTGGTATGGTAAAGGAAGACTAACCAGTTTAACAAGTTATTGAACTCAAAGTCAGTTTAAATGTCAGAAAAGTTCATTTTCTTTAATTTGGTAATGAGTTGCACCAGAGGTTACATTCAGATTTGCTTTAAATATTTAACAAAAAACGTCCCTCATTTTTAAATAATTGTTTTCTTGATAATTGTCTTTTTCAACGTATGACCACCAATAACAAAATCATTTATTATAAATAACATAACAGCAATGCATTGCCTCTGAAACAGTCTAACCAGATGATAATGCAGATGCAGGAAAAAAAGTAAGTCAGTAAGTAAGTAAGTCAGTAAGTAAGTCAGTAAGTAAGTAAGTCAGTAAGTTGGTTAGTTAGTTTTTGTGTGATGCATCCCAACAGGTACGCAGCCCACACAAGCTTACAAGACACAATAAAACGTACATACAAGCAGACAGACATAAATATTCCTTAAACAAAAAATGTCTCTAAGGTGCCAGGTCTTTAAAATAAACTGACCACTAACTAAACACAAAAAAAAACTTGAACACCTTTTATCTTCACCAGTTAAATAAAAGAAATCTGGACAAACATCAAGAACTTTACAAAATAAATAATTTGTGATTAAAATTTGAAATGATAATATTGTTATACTGGTCCTGATTTGAAAAAGGAACTTTTTTCCACACCTTCAATCCTGCTTCTCACAAGTTGGAAAATTTGTTGGTTTAATAGTAACATTGGGCCTCATGCAAGAACATGTTCGTATTCTTTTCCTAAATTTCTCTTACTTTTGTTCGTACGAACATGTCACGTCAGATTCAACAAACTCTTCTATCTTCAGGAAAGTGTGTAAATGAATTCCACCTGTTCGTATCCAGCTGCTTGCGAGAGGAGATTAACATAATTACCACCCCAAAAACACCATATAAGGCTATGTTTCCTGCCTCAGATACAAGTGTCCATTCATGAAAATGACAGCGAAAACTAAAAAGAAGAACTTTACGAGTTCAGAGATTGAAGTCCGTCTGTCAGAGATCCAGAAAAGAAAATCTGTCATTTTTAGCAGGTCAGCTGTGGAATATAAAGAGCTACTAAAAGTATAAACAACTGTGTTAAATCATTTTCATTCTGCGCGGTCGCAGGTCGTCTCAGATGCGGGTTTGAAATAAGCATTTTAAAATGTTTTCAAAATAAGTCTGGCACTTTGGAGAAATCAAGGACTTGCTAGAGGGATTATGTACCCCCTCTGGCCTGGTTACGTCTCGGTGTCCCCCAGGACGAGCTGGAAGGTGTCGCTGGGGAGAGCGGGGTCTCCTGCTGCCCCCTACGACCCGATCCCGGATAAGCGGCAGAAACCGGACGGTCAATTTATATTGTTAGTCTAAATTATTAAATTTAAAATTATAACTCTAATTCAAACAGAATAGCCTATTGTCAACATAATTATGGAGTGTGATTTATTTTCAACTCAAAATATCTTCAAACTAATGAAATATTAAGTTATTAATGAAGAAAACCCGTCTGGATAACAGCAGACTGACTGCTCGTAAAATATACGACAGGTCTGGACCACTCGTGAACTTTGTTCGTATCTGAAAAAAATCTTAGAATACGAAAACATTAGTGAATGCCACAAATTCTCCTAAATCACTCGTACGCACAATTTAAGAACAAATCTGTGCGTACGAACGGTTCTTGCATGAGGCCTATTCAGATTACAAGAGATAAAAATGAAGACAATTTTTGTTGTACTTACATTGAGAAATTCTGCTAGACCTATACAGCACTTATGTTGTTTTGATTGTTTTTGTTAAAAGAACTGACATTAACAAAAAAAAAAACTATCAGAGAACACAAATTAAACATAGCAAAGTTTATTTTAGCAACCTTTCTTCAGTCGTTAAAAGGCTTTTTGTCCAAATGAGGAAATGAGAAAACACGAGTTTCCTTGTAAACTCGTCAAAAATAACATGTATTAATATATTTTGGCACGCCACAAATCAAGAACACACACAAACTGCTTTACTGAAATGTTGTCCTCCACATGTCTATCAAACAGCTCTGTTTAATTGATGAAACAGTTCCATTTACTCAAGCTCTTCTGCAGGCAAACCCCCAGACTCAAGCTCCACGCTCTTATTTGATCACAAAGCAAATTGCATTGAAAGTAGCTCCCTGCCACATTCAGCAAATCTATCCTGACATACTCAAGAGTGTAGCAGCGATTAATAGCTAGAACGTAAATGTGCACTCTCCAAAAGAAGACCCTAATCAAGTCTAATAAAATTAAATTTGGGTGAAGCAATATGCTATCAGGCACGCTGAAAACCAAAGCTTTCTATAAACTAACTTCTGATGAAATTAGAAAACTGAGGGAGTCAGGCTTCTTTGAATTCTAAACTCGTTAAAATAAAATGTGAATTTAAATGATTGTTCAAATAATCAAATACTGCAGCAGAAAATTTATCTCTTGTGTTTTGTCGGGGACATTGTCTTTTAAGGAATTTTAAAGCAAAAGTGCAAACACTGTTAATTTACACAATTTAAATAATTGTCTTGTTTGCCTGCTTCAATTATTAAAAAATGATTGCAAAATTTCCAAAAGGAAAAAAAAAATCTGCAGTATTTAATCGTTGCCTTCATGTAAAGCATTTTTATGCTTAACAAGCAGCATACATTTCTACAGCTTCCACCTACATGCTTTTTTTCCTTTAACTGTTTAAACAAACTGAAACTTTTCATTTAAAATATTAATTTACATTTATTATTTATCACCCTATCATAAAATACACATTCATGATTGAATTTGTTAGATCTATACTGCCAGGAACAGAAAGCAACTCCCTTTTCTTATCCTTTAACAAATCAGAGTTGAGGCTTAATAAAATGTGCTAAAGCATAAGGGCATGTGTGTACTAACACACATGCCTTCTGTCAAAACACATCTCCCACCTGCTTCCTCCCCCCGCCAACTTCGTGGCTAGAAAAGGTTCATTTTAGCCGGAATCTGACAGCTAGCAGGGTCACAGCAGCCTGTGGATTAACGCTCTGTGACAAAGGCGAGTCATCAAATTAAATGCCTTGCATACTGAAAGAAGGGGGGGGGGGTGGATTGAAGGGATGAGGTTTAGTCAGAAAGAGGGAAGATGCAGATCAGAGGAGAGCAAGGGAGATAAGTGACGGACGCACCTAAGCACCACTCGTGTGTTCATGCGTTCTTTCCTTTACTGCCCCCACTCTTTTCCCATCCTTTTGTGCGCCTGTGGGCCCAGCAGCAGTAGCTGTCACTACATGAGACCGCCTGTCAGTCAAAGCTTCCTAATCCAATGGCATGTCGGCAGGGGACATGTCACATATGTTAAGAAGAGAGAATGAGGGGACTTGCAGGCAGCGGTTGT
This sequence comes from Austrofundulus limnaeus, assembly GCF_001266775.1. Taxonomy (NCBI): domain Eukaryota; kingdom Metazoa; phylum Chordata; class Actinopteri; order Cyprinodontiformes; family Rivulidae; genus Austrofundulus; species Austrofundulus limnaeus. Next base: position 75,708 of record NW_013953507.1, read on the forward strand.
GAGTGAGCAAGTGTGTGCATGTGATTGAAATGACTGTAGGGCAGAGCGTGCTTGCCAGAGAGTGTGGGGTGGCAGAGGCAGCGGGTGATGGAAGCTGTGGTGACACATGAGGCCTGGGACCAGCTCTGAGTAACCCACCAGTCACTGGAGAGACAGAGGGGGGAGCGGAGGAAGCAGAGCAGGGCACAGGAGGGGTAAATATGAAGGCACAGACAAGGCTAACTGCGACTGACGGGGGTCGCATCCAGAGCCAGCGTGCAAGAAGCAGAGAAGAACGACAAACACAAACAGATGGAGCACAACAGTTTGTGTGTGTGTTCTGTGTGCATCAGGCAAGTTCAAAGAACATGCAACAAAGGTGTAAAAAAACTTATTATGATCCAATAGACTCATTTGTGTTAAAATTGAACCCTTTAAATGATAAATGTTGAGGATTGGTCTGAGGATGTGAAGCCAGACAGAAGAAGACAGAAGTGGCTTGAAAACATTTATAATCTATTAAAAACAGAGAATCTTTTAGTTTTCTTGCGAAATGTTTTTGTTTTTTGGACAGCTTTAGGATAGTTTTTATAATGAATTTCAATCCTAAAATGTTCTATCAAGTGTTAAGAAGACTAGAAAACAGACATCTGTAAAAATCACAAAACTATTCTGTATCTGCATATTGAAAAATGTCAGTCCATGCTGCAAGTCTCGTTACCTGATGGGATTGGATGCGCTGGATATTGCAAGTGAAGTCAAAATAGAGTTGAAACTTGTCAATGTCCTTGTTTTTCTCAGCTCCTGTTTTGCTGTGGCCTTGGGTGGACTGTGTTTGTTCCTGTTCCTTTAGTGCAGACTTAGACACAGATGACTGGATGGTCACAAAGTTTTTTTCACATCTGACAAACACAATGGCACAGACAACATGAAGCATGAGATCACACAACACTGTTTGTTAATCTTGATGAAAATTATTGCAGAGAAAAACTGAAAAATGTCAAAAGCACATAAGGATGGATTCTTACAATGTCTTAATGTGAGTGAGTGTCTCGGGGTCTTTGGCTATCATATCTGCCAAGATATGCTCCACACCTGTGGCCACTTCTTCCACAGATGATAAACCTGTCACACAAACATAGATCAAAAGTGTATTTATGAGGTGTTTTTGTGGAATTTAAATCAACTCTACACTTTACACTTAAGACAATGAATACACTGAAAAATATGTGTTGCACTTTTTACTTCCCAAGACATGTTTCCATCTGTTAACTTGCCAATAAGCAATTATTTTCTCTGATTGTGGCTTAACCGTGAAGCAGCATTATATTTGGGACTATGTTTAGCTTTGTTTACCTGTATTGTGCATGTCAAAGCGTTTTTTCTTACCTTCAGTACCAGGTTTTACCCATGTACTTAGATCCAGGTTGTGTGGAGTGTTCATCAGTGCAGTGGCAGCCTCTTCCAGGCCCAATGCTTTGGCCCTGCGAGCTTTAGTGAGCTTGCTGCCTTTTTTATATGGGGTATACTGCAAGCAAAAGACAAAAACACAGCTCCTATAGATTATACATTTCCAGATTTTGTTATTTTTGAGCCTTAAACTTCTGGCTTACAGCTTAATTCTTTCAGATATTGATATCTGACATTATTAAGCAACATAGCTAAATTAGCATTCAATATATATTTATACATACATATAAAATAATCTGCAAATTGTCTTATGAAATTCAGCTTTTTAAAGGTTTTCATTATATTCAGTTTTATGTTGGTTGTCTTGCAAAAAAAGGAAAAAAAAGATAATTACATTGCACAATAACTTTATTTTAAATATTAGGTTTATTTATGGTTAAAATCCCCACCATGGATGTGCTGACTTTCTGCTTTAAATGCCAGAAAGAAAACAGCTTGTACCATTTTTTTTGTTTAGATTTGTTCGTTTTATATCAGATGTGAACAAAATTTAAACCTAGAATAAGTCTTTAAAATCACACCTGATTAATAAATATTACTTCAGCTTCATATTATTTCAACATGAAAAAACATTCTAACCACATGATCCAGTTCATCGGCTGATCGGCAGCTCCTAAGACTTTGCTCCAACTCAGATGTCAGAACACCATCCTTTCTTAGGGTTTGAATCACAGACTGAGTCTTTTTGGCGAGAGAACTGAGGAAAGGCAGACATAAAAAAACATAACAAACATGTATTATAAACAGGGATGCACATAAGTTGTGCGCAGGTGCACGATCAAAAAAGAAAAAGCACACCAGATGGAACATCATAAAGCTCACTCGCGTACCTAAGATTGTACCTGAGATTGTCTGTCAAACCAACAGCTAGCAGGGCTCTAGAGTGCGACCAGTTTGGTCACAAATGCGACCTGATTTCTTAAAAAATAAAATAAAAAATCCAGCCTGCACTGGTGTGACTGGATCATTGTTCAGGGTTCACAAAGCCTCTAAGGGCAGCGGGACGCTGATGCAAGGATTGAACGGACACTGCCTTCAACGAATCAGACGAAGTCCAGAGCTGTTTTATCCAATCAGAGCAGAGCAGGGCGGGACTTTCAGTGAGAGCAGTTTTCAGCAGAGATGTGCAGACTGAAGCAGCGGCTGCAGCGATCAGTCCTGACATCTCCCCCTGCACTTTGCTCCTGAACTGCCAGAGACTTTGGTCTGTAAAACATAACTTTATATTAAATATATGTTCAGAGCGTCGTTGTCGAACAGACCTGTCCAACCTTGTGTGAGCGACTAAACTCCTGCTGATGAGAGACTGCTGTGATGGGAGCGTGTCGCTGCGCGTGCAGGCTGTCTTTCTGTGAGATTCACTGTTTGAGTTCTTCCAATTAAACCACATTAACTCTAACAGAACATTCGTTTGCCCCATATTAAAGCAAAGATGATTCTGTTTAACATCACCCCCGTCAAAAAAATTATATATATTAAAAAAAATAAAAACAACTTGCCATGTTCTCTAGGTGAATGGGTTTTAAATGTTATTTTAATTTATCATAAAGATCCACAAAATAAATCAGTCTAACAAATAAAACATTTGTATGTTTGAAGTTATTTTTGCACTGTGCAAAAGACAGCTATTTGCTGCTTGGACTGGAGAGTCTGGAAAGCTGGTTTAAACAAGGCCAAAGATCCAGAAGACCAAACTACAAGAGTTGTCCATCTGAGTGACATGTGTAGTCTAAAATGTTCAGTTTGTGATGTTTATATGGCAGACACCCAGCCTCTTGGCCACTTAGGTAGTTTACAAAATTTATGTAGAGTAAAAAAATTTAATAAAAAACTTGGTGGACTGATTTGGCATGATGTCCTGAGACATTGCAGCTGATAGGAGTCATAAAACAGAACAGGGCGATATTAAATGTCCTGATGCCCCTCTAGATAAATGTGTTAAATGAGTTAAGGAACATATGAGCACCAAGCAACAACCCTAGGTTCTCCCCTGAGAACCAGACCAAAAATTTTATGTGCAACCCTGATTATAAACCAACACTAGCAAGTATTATAGCTTGGCCACTAACACCATCTAGTGGCCAAAGACAATTATACTAAAAAAAAAATACAAAAATAGAGCTCTTACTTTGTTTATGATTTCTCTCTCTATTATATTCATATTTACCTACCATAACTCTTCATATAACATCTTGACATCCCGGACAGCATCCGCATCCATGTGGTTGATCATCTCTTTGCGGTAGCGCACTATAAAGGGAACTGTATTTTCCTCAAGTAGCAGCGTAATGATATTTCTGCAAACCCATTTTTCTGCACATGCCAGGGTGGAAAGTAGCTGAGGAGGACAGCAGAAAGAAATAAAATTTACATATAAGAGTAGAAAAATTTAGAGAGAAAAAAATAACCTTAAAACAAAAACACTTTGCATATATAATCTTTATAATGTTTCTTCAAATTACGTAAAGTGTAAATTAGAAAAAAAATACCCATGTGGTGTTTTTAGTGTTACTACATGAAACTATTCAGAAGTTGCTAGCAAATGACAACTAATATTTTCATGGTTATCCTGTGGATTACCATCAAAATGTATTAATAAGGGTCAGACAAGCTAATAGCTGCACTGTTTTTTTTTTAATTCACTTGACAAAAGTGAAGGTACCTCAGTAGCCCTGTCATACCTCTGTCATATCCCAGTTCATCATGAGTTCATTCCTCAGTGGCTGTGCTTTGGACTCTGGTAAAGTTGCCCGTTGTCCCTGGTTGGTGTCATCGGTCTTCCGTCTTTTTAAACAAGACTCATCAAACGTAAAGTCGTCCTCCGCTGCTTCTGCTTCTTCTTTCTTTACCTGAAACCCAGCTCGTGATGACCCTTCACCAGCCAATTCATCTGTCCCGTGGGCTTCTGACACAATAAACGACACCCTCTACAAAAGAGAATTGAAAATAAAGTAGAAATAAGAAAACAGACAAAAATAAAATGCTAAAGATTATTAGCACAAGTATATCTGATCTATTAAAATATCTGAAAGCCATCACCTATAGTGCAAAGTTTTTATTTTATTTTTTATGAAATGTTCCAGTCCACCTAAACATTATTTTTACGTCATTTATGGCAATTTTCCCCATGACATTTATTGCATAACTGTGTTGTATTTATAACTACAATGGGACGTATGTTTTTGTTCACTTTGATACACTATACTCCTAGGAGAAGAAAATGCTGCATATAATCTAAATTATAAATCAGAACATGTATACTTGTACTGAAATATAAATTAAACTTACCTCTGCCTTCATTCTAATATTGGAACCACTCTCGCCAACCCTTCCTTCTTCTGGACTGCCAGACTCTGTATTGTCTTTATTGTCATCAAACCTCTCAGACTGTTTTCTCTTTGTCCCAACTAACGAAGATACAGTAGAATTATTTAGTTTGGAGACTGGATTTTTTTGGTCTGCGTTAGGTTTCCGTGATACACGTTGTTTAGGATTTTGAGACACTTTAGGTTCTTTGGGAGCTTTTGGTTTAGTCGTTCTCTTGGCGGCTGCTTTCTTCGTCCCGGCTGCAGTGCTTCTGGCAGTCTTGCTGGGAGGTTTTGGCTCTGGAGGCCTCCACTCGTCGGCATCCTCATCATCAATACTGGATGCATGACGAAAAGACCTGATGGGGAAGAAGAAAACAAAGTGGGAAATTAGCAAAATACATCATAATTGAAATATTGAATGTTTTTACTTTGAGCATTACGTTTAGAAAATGAGATAACAATCCAGAAATATAAAACAATATTTAAAAAATGCAACTGTTTATTTGTTGGTAAAAATGTTTGCTTAAAATTGTAAAGATAACTTACAACTCTGAGTCCAGACTTTCATTTTCGTTGTAGTTTGAAACTTTGGCTGTTGTGGCTCTGGGTTTTCTCATCATTTTCAATCAGAAAAGGTAGAAAGCTTGTTTTACAATAAAGCTGCAACAGAAATGAACAAGAAAAGGAAATCATTTACGTTTTCAAGATAATTGTTCCTTCGTTATTGGCATTAAAACAGTCAATAAAACATATGGCCATAGCTCTTGTCGTCTATCTGTAATTTACTGTAAACAAAGGACTAAAACTCGCTAATTTAAACAATTACCTTTGACTTGTCTTGTTAGCTGACTGTCACGAAGGTTAGCTTATTTGAAAAATTCCGCTTTTTTGTGGCTACCAAAGTCATTAACACTACAACATGGCATTTTTCATTAGTGGCACCATTTTCCTGTACGATAGAGTCTAACTAAACAATTGTACTTTTATACCGAAGTTTCGCCTATGTAAAGCTATTCTTTTACGATATACAAGCTGAATATGTGCTAACTGCGACAACCAATCAGAACACTCAAACCATTAAAGGGACAGAACTTCAAGGACTTTGTGTTTCCGGTGCATTACAAAGGTATACCGCCACCTACTGGTAGTAGGTAGCCATTGAATCAATTATTTACAAAAAGGTAAATCACACATAATAATAATAATAATAATAAT
>NW_013953507.1:82679-83623 GCF_001266775.1 Austrofundulus limnaeus
TATCTATCTATCTATCTATCTATCTATCTATCTATCATCTATCTATCTATCTATCCATTCATTCCTTTTTTTCTTTTTAAATTTATTTAATGTTATTTAACCTGGCAAATCCCACTGAGATTGCAGATATCTTTTGCAAGGGCAGCCTGGGCCTGAAGGCAACCAGTGTACATATTTATGTGTCATTTTTGTGTCATTACACAGGCTAAAATTGCCATTTGTTTGTCTTGTACAGATAACTTTCATATCAGCCCTCGTCATCTAAGAGAAAGCTGCTTACCTGCACATCAGCAGGCATTTACACAGAGATCCTGCTGTTAAACTTTATCGGTCACCAGCTGAGGGGATCGGGCCATGGTTACTGAATGATACACAACAAAACCATAACTTGTTTTCTCCTGTTAAGAAAAATTGTCCTGTTATTTCATGAGAACGACATAATTAACTCGTTATTTCGTGNTGTTTACATCTGGGACCATGCAATATGGTTTGAAGACAGTGGTACTAACAAAAAGACAGGAGACAGACTGAAAGCATGTCCATGTTTACAGTGAAAATGGTTTTGTTTCCCTGTCATTTAGACTCTCTAAAGCTCACGAGGTCCAGACATTACATCTTTTATCCCAAAAAGGTGTTGCCTATCTCTTACCAGTCAAAAATCACAACAGAGCAGAATTTAAAAACAAATGTTGTAATTTAACTAGTTGTGTTTGTCATGGCAGATTTGGGAGTTTCCAGCTTTTACAGAAAGGTCAACAAAAGTGGATGAAAAAGGTCAAATATCTACAGAAGCCGAGACCGGCCATTTTCTGCATTTAATTATTTACCATGGTTTTCTCATGAGGATGACAGTTAATTCCCAGCTGTTCATCGATGACGTTTACTATCATCTATCTATCTATCTATCTATCTATCTATCTATCTATCTATCTATCTATCTATCT
>NW_013953508.1:0-213 GCF_001266775.1 Austrofundulus limnaeus
CACAAAGCCATTTGCATTTCTGCATAGCACACATCTTCAGCAGCTAACAGCAGACAATATGAGCTGTCCTATGCATTGGCCGGGAATCCAACCCGGGTCACCCGCATGGCAAACGAGATTTCAACCATTGAACCACCAATGCACCCACGCTCACATGCACATGCACGAATGCTGACGATACAATTCTGGCAATGAACGCTGTGAATTCTGGGA
>NW_013953508.1:2793-3464 GCF_001266775.1 Austrofundulus limnaeus
AGACAAGTCTCGTCAAAGCACGGATGCCAAAACGCCACATCATGCATTCATGTTTCCCTGCACCAACATACCACATTGAATTTCCTCTTCTAATTTAGCTAAAAACTGCTAATCACACATTCATTCATATCAGGTGTGTTGGATTCCAGGAAGCTATAAAACATACAATTGGACATAGGTAAGGAAAACCAGCGGGTGGCGTCACAAAGCCATTTGCTTTTCTGCATAGCACACATCTTCAGCAGCTAACAGTAGACAAATTGACCTGTCCCATGCATTGGCTGGGAATCGAACCCGGGTCACCCGCATGGCAAACAAGAATTCAACAAATGAACCACCAATGCACCCATGTGCAAATGCACATGCACGAATGCTGACGATACAATTCTGGCAATGAACGCTGTGAATTCTGGGAATCACAATTAATCGTTGGGGAAAGTACAGTGAAACAGGCATCAAGCAACATTTACTTACTAAAAGGCCTCATTCACATTACCACAAGACTTCAACACACTACTACTTAAGTTTTCTGTTGCTGACATCCTTGAAATAAATTACAAATAAAATGTTTCTGCACTGCTAAAAAAGTGCCAAACCCCTTCTCAAACCGGAGTGGACTGATCTGGAAGCCGGAGGGGGACAGGGCTTGAGGGGCCCTAAAGGAACAGTAT
>NW_013953508.1:4277-4741 GCF_001266775.1 Austrofundulus limnaeus
ACATACCACATTTAATCATTGAATTTCCTCGTCTAATTTAGCTAAAAACTACTAATCACACATTCATTCATATCAGGTGTGTTCGAGCCCAGGAAGCTGTAAAACATACAATTGGACATAGGTAAGGAAAACCAGCTGGTGGCGTCACAAAGCCATTTGCTTTTCTGCATAGCACACATCTTCAGCAGCTAACAGTTGACAAATTGAGCTGTCCTATGCATTGGCCGGGAATCAAACCCGGGTCACCTGCATGGCAAACAAGAATTCTACCATTGAACCACCAATGCACCCATGCGCACATGCACATGCACGAATGCTGACGATAAAATTCTGGCAATGAACGCTGTGAATTCTGGGAAACACAATTAATCATTAGGGAAAGTACAGTGAAACAGGCATCAAACAACTTTTGCTTACTAAAAGACACTACTACTTAAGTTTGCAATAAGCTAGATGAGCAAGAG
>NW_013953508.1:6247-8510 GCF_001266775.1 Austrofundulus limnaeus
GTAAAAATGTGAAAGAGGGTCTGGTAAAGTTGAAATAAGGAGGAATTCCGACCAAAACCTTGCAGTTCCACTTCATAAAGACCTCAATCGAATGAATTAATCCCATTTGAAGTAGCACACATCATGCATTCATGTTTCCCTGCACCAACATACCTCATTGAATCATTGAATTTCCTCTTCTAATTTAGCTAAAAACTGCTAATAACACATTCATTCATATCAGGTGTGTTGGAGCCAAGGAAGCTAAAAACCCGGGTTCGATTCCTGGCCAATATATAGGACAGCTCAATTTGTCTGCTGTTAGCTGTTGAAGATGTGTGCCATGCAGAAAAGCAAAAGGCTTTGTGACGCCACCAGCTGGTTTTCCTTACCTGTGTCCAATTGTATGTTTTACACCTTCCTGGGCTCCAACACACCTGATTTGAATGAATGTGTGATTAGCAGTTTTCAGCTAAATTAGAAGAGGAAATTCAATGATTCAATGAGGTATTTTGGTGCAGGCAAACATGAATGCATGATGTGGCCTGTTGGCATCCGTGCTTTGACGAGACTTGTCTAAGACGTGTTTTTTCTGTGTGTTTTTGAAGGGAACAAAACACACTGGGCTCATTTACTTCCCATCGGGGAATCGAACCCCGGTCTCCRGTGTGACAGGCGGGGATACTCTCCACTATACTAAGGAGGAGATGTCAAAGAAAATTAGTCCCTCCCCTTTTCCCGCATCACAATTTTTAGCATGCATCTTACATCTTGRCTGCCTCAACACAACAACGTAGACACTGATTTTGCAAAAGAACAACTTCACTTACGAGTATTATACAGCCTTTTGACATCACTTATACACACAATGTTGTTGTTTGGCCATCTTAAACAACCTCACCAYTTGGACATAATTACTACGCATTAGCAACAATCACCAAGGCACAGCACATCACACAACAACCCAGAAAATCCAAACACAACAGAGAAGTGATACAAAAACCATGGTAACTGTCATGGACTAATTATTTATATCTGTTTCCCCTTGACACTGTTCATCTTGTATATTTCTGATAGCTCGTTACTCTCTCATTGTCTGGACAACMGGAATCCARGATGGACTGGGTGTGAGCCTTGTGATTGGCTGAACAGTACATTTCGCGATCTATGATTGGGTGTAAACTGACACATGGGTTTGGCCTACGGTACATAATTGGCTGTATTCTGCTGACACCCCAGCGGCAAGCAGGCAGAACCTTCCTGATTCAGTTCTGTGTGTTCGTTGCTCACAATTGAAATCATATTTGATTATCACATACGCAGACTTTTCTCATATTATTCCAACGTGTTTCTGCATTTGCCACGACAGTTTATTGGCGTTGTCAATTACGGAAGCTTCGAGGAACGGAGAGCGTTCGCTGCGGCCGGCTGTCTGTCTGGGACGTTTCCACGGAACGGCGGCGGAAGCTGACCTGGTTTTTTTGTCTGCTCCGGGTTTTTGTGGGTCTGTCATATGGTCGACRGCTGTGAGTGGCGTTCCGAGACTGGAGCTAAAAGAACCTGAACTGTCGACGGAAACACGGGTGAGCTAAGGTTTTCATCAGCACGTTATATTAAACAGCTGCGGCTAATATTTCAYCACACACACATTGAAATTATAAATTTTAGACGCTGATCTGGTCTTTCTGGGGCTGTAATGACGCTAGCTGAGTGTAGATGGGGGAACGCTTCATTCCGCACCGAGTTTAAAAGCAGGGAGCTCAGCTTTCTGTTTTTTATGTAGCCTGGATGACAGCTGTGTTGTCTATGGTGAGTTTAGGCAGGTTAAAAATATGTTTAACGGCTGCCGTCTTGTTTCTCATTTTGAGGAGACATTAAGTAGGCTAGGAGTCATTAACCGTGACCGCGGTCCAGACATCTCGTTTTAGAATGTCGATAAGTAGGGCAAAGGTGCCCGAGTTTCAGCCGCAGAATGGGGCCAGAGAGGTTTTAATTTCGAGAACAGGCCACGACATAACAAAGATGGCGCTGGCAGCTGGGAACATGTGTCTGTGGATGTGATGAGTCTTATAAGTTGGGTTTCCCGGGGACCAACGTGATTCAAAGGTTAAATCAAGAACTATGATAAAAGTTTGTCTGTCTGTGAATCATTTTTATTAATCATTAATGTTTAATGGAGCGCATTTTCGGCTCTGCTGTTTTCGGCCGCGCAGCGCCTCCCCCTGGCAGGGGCGGCTGGGTGGGGTTTTTTGGCCAGGGGCCCAGTCATCCCCCCCCCCCCCCC
>NW_013953508.1:8520-11369 GCF_001266775.1 Austrofundulus limnaeus
CCCTGCCGTAAGCCGTGTTTTGAAAAGGGGGGTATGCGCTTGCATGAAAACGGATGCGCTTCCTAACTAACTCAGGGTGAAGTGTGAAAATTATTTTATTTGAAGACAAAGAGTGATACTTTTATTTAATGAAACTTTTGGGGAAAAATGTTATTTGCTGAACAGTTTTTTTTCTCATTTGTTTGTTTTCTGTTTCAAATGATTCAGTCAGTGCTTTTATTTCAAAATGGTGATTTGATCATTTCCCTCAGGCGAGAGAGAGGTTTTTTTTATTTTGTTTTGTTTTACCTTTTAAAATGAGATGCAGAGTTAAAAGGGAAACATATAATGTCTCATTCTAACCTGAAGACTGGTTTACATGCCATTTAAAGCTATAAATGAAGTATTTCTAACTTCTTGGAGGAAGTGGAAGAAAGAACAAGATGAATATTTTTTTCTCTTCTTTCTTTATATTAATTGTTTATTTTGTTGTTTATCTGAGGTTTCTTTTAATGAAGGAGCAGCATTTAAAGGGCATTAAAAAAAGAAGTGTTCAAATGCCTGACATTTTATTGAGATTCTGTTTTGAATTAAATAGAACTGTTTCATTAATAATGTCTTTTTTGTTGTTGTTGTTTTTTGTGTGTGTGCTGTTTTTATGTGATGGGGGAGTTTTTCCTGATGGTCCCTCTGCTCTATCTGCTTCCACTCCAGCCACCTGAGACCCGAGGACTGGACTGACGATGGACATTTGGAGAATGGACAGCGTTTGCTGAGGCCAGCACTGAGATGTCAAGACCAAGATCCAGAACAATGAAGGCCTCCCGTCCTGACCAGCAGAAGCTGATCTTCACCAGCAAGCAGCTTGAAGGTGGCCGCACCCTGTCCACTACAACATCTGGCAAGTGTCCACTTTTCACTCAGCACCATGACGGCGAGATAAGGTGGGCCACGTGTGCCGTGTTTTGCCTAACACTGATACCCCTCCACCCTGCAACATTTCTTTCAACATGAACAGTAGCAAAAAAGACTTCAAGATCCGGGTGGCTGTTTATCTGTCCAGCTGCGGAAGAGACTGTGTGAAAGTTGAAACAAAGCTTCAAAGTCTGAGTCTCAGAGCCAGCAGCTGGTTGCTACTTTTCCTGACGTTGAATAAGTTTGTTTTTTGCTGTTTCTGACAAGCTGTTCCATCAGTCAGCTTGAGTGACCATCACCAGACTGTTGGGAAGGAGAGAGACAGGGGGCTGGAGCGGAGCTCTTTGGGGGGGCTCCCACGGCATGATGTGCACACCTGTGATCGCTGGGATGGTTTCTGGAATCCAAGTTCAACTGCGGACGAAGTGCCGACCACAGACTGTGACCACATCGGGCCGGGTTTCTGGTGGGGAGGGGTGGAGGCAGATTGAGTCAGATGGCCAGCCCCCCTCATGGAGAAGAGATGAGTAAACACACACACAAAAATATCATATGTTCTGTGAATGAAACTTTTCTTTTCTTTTGTCGAGCAAAGCCATAGCTGCTCTGAAATTATGAACTTTGACAAAGTATAATGTTGACCAAACCTACCTGAAATTATTTTTGAAAAACATTTTTTATAATGAGTGTAGAAGGTTTTTCCTATAACTTTTTTGTTTCTGTGTTTTGTTTTCTATGAGGAGATGGCTCTGCCCTCCCGTGCGTTTGGGCGCCCCTCCCAACCTGGCTCGCCCACCAATTGTGCCAGCGGTGGAGTGACCGGGGGACCTGGTTCGGTGCGGGGGTGCAGTACAGCTGACTGCCGGATGGCTGCTTCGTGCCAGGTTTCAAAGGGGGGGTGGGGGGTGGACGGGCCGGGAGACAGACAGTCCAGTTTTGGCACCCTTCCTTTATCAAGATGAGTACAACACTGGCATACTCATACACTCCAGAGGCAAAACATAAGGGAAGAGGGGGAAATTTTTGTTAAGGTTTAAACCACATTAAGTTCATTTAATTTTATGATAAATTTGAAAAAACAGCTTTATGGTCACTGCGACAATGTTTTCTTTTTGGTCGTTTTCATGAGTGGATGTTTAAGCAAATACTTCGTGACATCCTTTAATGACCTAGGTTTTCATGACATTCTGTTCATCTACAGATAGTGGTTAGCGTCACAACAAGACCTTGCTGACAACAATAATCGTTCTTAGATATCTTTGTGTTTTCTACTAACCTTGCTGAGTTGACAGAATGGTCAACTGTCCTTTTTTTCAACGAAAAATGGGGCTAGCTCTGTCTGTTTGGTTGTCTGTTTGTTTGTCTTTTTCCTTTTGTGTCTAATTTCTGGTTTTAAAGGTGCACCTGTAAATTTTATTTCTTTTTGAATTATGTTGCTGTTTGTTAGACGCTGTTTGACCTCTGGTTGTTTATTTGACCCTCCTTAGTTTTTTTAACAGACATCTGGTTACTCATTGTTTGGGTTGGTTATATTTTGCAAAATATTTGTCAGTGATTGTGGCCATCAGGGACGTTACTGTGATGTTTTTTGGTTAGCTGGTCCCCTGCATTTTTTGAAAATGCCCAGTCACTTATCAATAAAAAAACCAGAAGGCCTCAGAGGTTAATGGGATAAAACCATGGTTAAACGTGTTGATAACGGGTACTGTTTGCATATTCTTTAATCTAAACCTAAATACGATGACCGTGAGTCTGCAAAAACATTAGCACGTGTTTACAGTTTCACATGGCGGATCTTTTTTAGTTTACACATGTGGGGTATATCTTGTTTCCCCTGGCTTTGTTCGGAGAACAGAGGCTTTGTTACAGTGGTTTGCAAAAGTATTCATACCCCTTGAACTTTTCCATATTTTGTCACATTACAACCACAAACATAAATATATTTCACTGGAATT
>NW_013953508.1:12730-14932 GCF_001266775.1 Austrofundulus limnaeus
AATTCCAGTGAAATATATTTATGTTTGTGGTTGTAATGTGACAAAATATGGAAAAGTTCAAGGGGTATGAATACTTTTGCAAACCACTGTATTTATAAATGAGGATAAGACGGAGAACTGATGTGTTTGAGTTTTGTTGTTTCTTAAACTAAAATTATATGATTAATTAATCATTTTCAGTTTCACACACGGAAATGTCTGTCTGAAAGAGTGTTTTTGAATTATTTCTAATTTTTGTCTTTTCTCTGTGTTGTGTGAGTTTTCTTTTTTCACAGGGACAATGCTGTTTCTCTGGGGTGATGCTCCATTTCCACCTGGACCGACAGGGAGCTGTGCGCCACCTCGTGCTAGCCTTTTCCACCTGGCATTTCCTGGGGGTCCTTTCGAGGGATGACCTTTCGTTCCAGCATCATCACATTCCACCTTGAGCAGGCCATATTTCGCGGCTGCTCTCTTTCTGTGCGAGGGTTCTAAAATGCTACACCTTTGGCCCTTTCTGTTCTAGTGTGTTTTCTAATCACACACAGCCTGCCTTATTTGACATAATGAGAACAGAACAGTTTTACACAGTGTGTGAATGCTTTTGCCACACTGTTTTGCATTCTTTCCGCCTCCATGAAACTTTGATTTGTCCCATCTGCTATACTGGACTAACTTTGTGCATTTCTGACWMGCTTATTATTGTGAATTTTTAAATGCCCCACCAGTTTAATTGCAATGCATTTATGTCTGTGCAATTTTTGAGATTTCATGTTTCTTATTCCTCACAAAGCCTGGGTTGATATTTGGCTCCCCCTTCTGGGAATAAAATATAAGAATACATACTTTTTAGACATTTAGTTTTCTCTAGTTGGTTTGGGGTTTTTTTTTGTTTTGTTTTGTTTTATGTTTTGTTCTGTTAATTTCTTTTATGTTTTTCTTGAGTTTTGTCCTCCTGTGCAGCTCCCTGGTGACGTTTAGGATGACTGTCTGCTGAGTCTCTGTGAGATTCTTCCATCGGCAGCCATTTTTTGATAATTTGTTTCTTTCTGCAGTTGTGGAATCCTGGGTGGGGGTATTCCATTACCTCGAGCGTGGTACCCACGAAGACGTATTTGAGGGTGGATTAGCCCATCTGGGTTTCACCTGTTGAGGTCCGGGGAGCTGGAGAAGTGCTGTCCAAACGGCGTCTGTCTTTCACAGAAGGACTAGATCTAGGCTTATTTTAGGGTTTAGCTTAGGTGTGACAAGAGGAGGGTGGAGCTATTACTTTTAGTTTAATTTATCTAGACTTTAGGTTTAGATTTTGTTTGTTCTATTTTGTTACACATTTATTTTTTTCTTTTCTTTGCACAAACCAGCTTATGCCAGTAATCCATTGCACTATTTTTCCCATATTTCTCCATTGTCTTTGTTGAGTGATGTAATGGTGTTTAGATATTTCATAATTATTCTGTTTGTTTTGTTTTGAGTATTGTTTACTCAAGAGGAGGGATTGTCATGGACTAATTATTTATATCTGTTTCCCCTTGACACTGTTCATCTTGCATCTTTCTGATAGCTCGTTACGCTCTCGTTGTCTGGACAATGGGAATCCATGATGGACTGGGTGTGAGCCTTGTGATTGGCTGAACAGTACATTTGGTGATCTATGCTTGGTTGTAAACTGACACATGGGTTTGGCCTACAGTATATTATTGGCTGTATTCTGCTGACGCCCCAGCGGCAAGCAGGCAGAACCTTCCTGATTCAGTTCTGTGTGTTCGTTGCTCACAATTAAAATCATATTTGATTATCACATACGCAGACTTTTCTCGTATTATTCCAACGTGCTTCTGCATTTGCCACGACAGTTATCTTTAGCTCCCTAGGCCACTTCTTTCAAAAACTATTAAGTTGTCAGGTACAAGCTTTGCCTTGTCTTTGGAAAGGCACCTCTTCTTGCTTTCAAACAATGGAGAGTGTTTTGCTACTTCAAAGGGGAATAAATCATTCGATTGGGGTCTTTATGAAGTGGAACTGCAAGGTTTTGGTTGGAATTCCTCCTCATTCCAACTTTACCAGACCCTCTTTCACATTTTTACTGATGTGTGTCTCAAAGCATCTGGTTTTGATACTGTTCCTTTAGGGCCCTTCAAACAGGTCAGGCGGTAAGTCGCGGGCCATTGTTGCTAAGCTGCACTATTATCAAGAATGTGTGGAAATACTGCGTCGGGCTCGGAG
>NW_013953508.1:16180-17778 GCF_001266775.1 Austrofundulus limnaeus
AGATAAAACAAGTCACTACAAAGCGCAAACAGCTGATGCTCAGTAGCTGTCACTTTTTCTTTTTCTTTTTTTTTTTAGTTTGTGTGTAAACAGAATTACTTGCCTGGCCAAAAAAAATGGGAGCCCCCACAGCTCGTTCCTGCAGCAGGAAGATGTCTCTCTCACCAGCAGGAGGCGCTTCGAACAAAGAACCACATAGAGAAGAGAAAAACAAGTTAATGCAATCCAGATGCACTCAAAAGCTGCAGCAGAAAAACCCCCCACTGCTGGCAGCACTTGCAATAAATCACTTTAGACAGGACAAACAAGCTGCAGCAAGAAAGAAAAAACTTTGAATCAACCCCCACACTTTGGTACCAGCCCAAATGGCGCCAAGTTAATTCACAAACAATAAACAAAAAACAACAAAACACCACATTTAACAATAAACAACCATTTATGACAGACAAACACACAGGCCTGCACTCCCTTGCTTGAACAGAACTTTAAAAAAAAAACAAAAAAATCCCTGACGTGTCCCCTTTAAACTTCCAGAAATTAGACGAGGCTTCCAACACCCAATTTTCTATTACCTCCCCGGCCTGTTTCATCGGAATTAAACAGACCTTAGGTCTCAAAAGACTCTGTAACCGGGTACTCTTATCCGGGCCAGATAACAAAAGATTAGGCTGAACGGCCTTATACAACCGCGCCCTACCGCAGCTAACAGGATGACAAAAGACGTCTCTGTCGACCCTTCCATTTAACCACAGAGGTGCAGCTAACACACAACACTTAAGAGATGCATCTCACACACTTTTTTCTTCAATAATACGCGTATTTTAACTCATAAACCACCAGAGAACACACAATCCCTGTGGCGGGCGACACGTCATAAAAAAAATAACAAATAAATTAGCAAGGTTGAACACAGACAAACAAAACAGACAGAAAACCAGACATTACACGGAGCCCAAACGCTGTGGCCACCGACAAACTCAAATGAACCGCACTGAGCCTCTTAAGGCATAAAATCAAATAAAACAGAAGTAATTACGGCCGTTAAAAACCTCCGTTAATCTGATATTAACCTTTTAAGGCTGAGCAGGCCTGGATCGTGACGCCATTATAGGTTCTCTTGAAGGCTGTCGGTGGAGTGGACCCTCCATCTGCTCACGTCTTCTCACCGCTGCTTGCTGCTTGCTGCTGGGTTGCTGGAAGTTGCTGGATGTTAAAAAAAACCCTTTTGGCAAACACAAGACTGAAAAAGATGATGGTAATCTTCAGGTTTTGGACAATTTTATTGCGAGACAGATGGGAATAGGTCCAAACAGCGAGATGTTAAAATGGACTCTAAACAAAGGGCGCGCCCCCGCTCGTACGCGCGTCCACAGTTCTTAAAGAGACAGTACATGAAATACACCACATAATCCCCCCTTCGATTCTTCAGAATCGACAAATCCATACATCCATACAGCTCTCACAAAAAACACATTGTCCAGCTGAAAATTTTCATTTGCATAATAAGGTGAATAAGACTTAAACTAAATTTTAGTCTAAAATTAAATAGGACCCTATTTAATCCTATTTGCATCCTAATTAAGACATTACCTTAAGGC
>NW_013953508.1:20027-21055 GCF_001266775.1 Austrofundulus limnaeus
CCGTGACTCTCACGGGATAACAGGGCAAGTCTTCCTGCGCGCAGCAGCTTCAGAACTGAGTAAACAGTAGCTTCCCTGTTAGCGCTAGCAGCGCGACCTCCACACCTCAGTGTGGTCAGACTTTCGTCTGAATTAACGCCTCGGCACAAAACCTTTAAGTTTCTTAGCCTCCAACRGCGCTAAAACTCCTTCACGTTACGTTTAATTCTATAAACCGTGATGACAGCTTCCAAGTTGCGACCTTAGAGAGCCTTGTCGCGGAGTTCAAACTGGTTACACTTATGATATGCGCCATTACGCACGTAAACCAGACCAGAATTATGGTTCTAACCCCCAACGGTATGAACACACTGGATTTCAAAGGACCCTTTGTCACTCATTCATCCACAGATCTGAGCACATGCATGCAATAAGTCGCTTCTCAAGCGAAACACGGTTGCTGCTTCATTAGAGTCTGGCGGCGCAGTACTCCAGCAGGAACCTCCTCCTGTCTGCGCGGCGGCTAGACAGAACCAGAACCGGACCTCAGCGGGTCCAAAACGCACATTTGCCAGGATAAACAGATTTTTTAACAGGACCAAAGTCTGCAGTACTTGGAACTGTATTCTGAACACACAAGCAAAGCCGTATTTTTTTAAAAAAACCCTCATGCCGATGTGGGAAAAATTAATAATTAATTTTTTTTTCAGATTCATAAACAGAACTAATATTTCATCACTCCAAGATTAGCACAATGCCCGCATTCTCCACCATAATATGTAACGAACCACTCTATGAAATTAGGACCAGCCCTATCTCACAAAATAATCCCTCACTCAAGATCATTGCATTATGAAATCCCAGACAATGATAAAAATAATTCTGATCATGAATGTGAAATGAAAACTTGTGACCTGAGCGTATTTCCAAAATAAAGTAATTTATTTTTAGATATATGAACAGGATTAAACACACAAACATTTATTAAAAATATTATATGAATAAATGAACACAAGTTATATTTCCGACATAAAAATTCTACCTCAGAG
>NW_013953508.1:21525-23991 GCF_001266775.1 Austrofundulus limnaeus
GGAAACAACAGCTTTTTATTTTCTTAACTTTAATTTTAATTAAAGAAATTTTTCTGAGCAAGAAAATGCTATTTTCTGCCCAATTTCAGCTAAATTCTCTGTTTTTATGAGCAGATAGAACAATTTCACCTTTTTGAGAGTGTAATTACAGCAAAAACCAGCAGATGGCGACTATGTCACACAACACACAGCTTTGAAAAGAACCCGTGACGTTTCACCCCCTCCCAGGGAGAACTCACGTTCAGGTTACGTATGACGTCACTGACGCTGACACTACGTTGTGCTTCCTGACACAAAATGGCGGCTTCACTCTGACCCAAAGCCAGCAGCTTCTCCACCTACGGACTCAAACTCCGCTTTACGCTTACACAGCGCAACTTTATTTAGCTCCACGCAACCCAGAGCAGGGCGAACGATTTATAAGCTAAAACCCGTGACTCTCACGGGATAACAGGGCAAGTCTTCCTGCGCGCAGCAGCTTCAGAACTGAGTAAACAGTAGCTTCCCTGACTGAGCGCTTAGCAGCGCTTAGCTCAGTGATCAGACTGAGTCGTCTAAATTAATGCCTCGGCTCAAACCTTTAAGTTTCTTATAGCCTCCGACGGCGCTAAAACTCCTTCACGTTATGTTTATTCTATAAACCGTGATGACAGCTTCCAAGTTGCGACCTTAGAGAGCCTATGTCGCGGAGTTCAAACTGGTTACACTTACGCGTAAATTACGCACGTACCAGACCAGGATTATGGTTCTAACCCCCAACGGTATGAACTCACTGGATTTCAAAGGACCCTTTTTCACTCATTCATTCACAGATATGAGTACATTGCATGCAAAAGTCGCTTCTCAAGCGAAACACGGTTACTGCTTCATTAGAGTCTGGCGGCGCAGCTCCAGCAGTAACCTACTGTCCGCGCAGCGGCGGCGGGACAGAACCAGAACCGGACCTCAGCGGGTCCAAAACGCACATTTGCCAGGATAAACAGATTTTAACAGGACCAAAGTCTGCAGTACTTGGAACTGTATTCTGAACACACAAGCAAAGCCGTATTTTTTTAAAAAACCCTCATGCCGATGTGGGAAAAATTAATAATTAATTTTTTTNGTGTTCATTTATTCATATAATATTTTTAATAAATGTTTGTGTGTTTAATCCTGTTCATATATCTAAAAATAAATTACTTTATTTTGGAAATATGCTCAGGTCACAAGTTTTCATTTCACATTCATGATCAGAATTATTTTTATCATTGTCTGGGATTTCATAATGCAAAGATCTTGAGTGAGGGATTATTTTGTGAGATTGGGCTGGTCCTAATTTCATAGAGTGGTTTGTTACATAATACAATATAATATAATATAATTTTACATAAATAAATAAAAGAAACGTAGTCATAATTTTACTTGCTAAATATTTTGTCCACAAAATAGCAACAGGCACATCTAGACCTGTGATTTGTATATAAATATAGATAGATATGTAGATTGATTGATTGATTGATTGATAGTGTTTGTATACTAATTATGTTTTCATGTGCTGCAGATTTCCCAGCTGATGTTTCCATCATCAAACAGTGGGAGGCAGGTGGTCTCTGTCTCTTTCATCATGTGTGTTCTTGTTAGTTTTGTTCAGTAAACAGTTCATGTATGTTTGTGTTATTAATTACTTTAAAAATATGTATATGCATGTACAGTTCATGTATTTGTGTTATTAATTACTTTAAAATATGTATATGTATGTACAGTTCATGTATTTGTGTTATTAATTACTTGGAAATATTTGTATGTATGTAAATTTATATACATGTATATAGTAAAAATAAAAACTAAATATTAATTTTTTTTGTTGTGCTTTTTCTTTGTGTCATTGGGTACCTGATCATGTCTCACATGTGAACAACAGAATTTGTAGCAGTTTAAAAACTGAAAGCAGTGGATGGCTGTTCTTACCTGTCCACCCAGTGGAAGCCTGACTTCTCCACTTCAGCATCATCGTACCTCTTGGCCATTCCCCGGCACATTGGTTCCAATGATCTGTTGCTCTCGGACTGAACCATCACCCAGGAGACAATTAACCAGTGCTCATTCATAATTGCATAGCTGGACATGATCCCAGATACAAGAGTGACCTTTCGTGCTACCTTTCTGGTGTGATCAGACCTGAATACCTGCCCAAACGTGCCTTGGAGAAGTCTTGACAAAGCTGGCTCTTGACGTCTGTACTCCTCGAGCAAACAGTTTGTGAGGTAGAAGCCAGACACAGAGATACCGCACGAGCCATTTGGATCTTCATAGGAGCTGAATGGTATGGTGTGTTGCTTTTCCTGATGAACTGCCCCATGGTCCTCTGTCCATGCACCCCAGCCTCTGCATCCCAGATGCTCTCAATGGACTGTAGATATGCTAAATGAGCTCGTTCATTTTTCAGATGCATGAGCTCATTCACTTGGTTAGCCATATCTGTGGGTG
>NW_013953508.1:24418-28859 GCF_001266775.1 Austrofundulus limnaeus
GCACAGGACGAGACCCAGGCCAAAGTCCAAGATCTTGCATCTCTGTCCTCATCCATAGTTTTTGGTGCTGAGAACAGTTCCAGCTGTTCATGTCAGTGTCAAGTTCAGGCAGGGGAACAGTGATGGGTAGCTGAGCTGAGGAAACTGTCATAAAAAACACACACATGCAATTAGGATTCTATTTAAAAAAAAACTATGTTCCAAATGCTAGATAAATTGTTTACAAAATATCTGAAAGAGTGTGAAAATGCTTTTAATAAATCCAACTACTCAGAGTAAAAAAAATACTGTTTTTGGATGCAGTCTGCGCTTACCATCTTCAGCACTGCCTGCAAAGGAAAGGATTCTCTGTGCAGCTGTTGAAACTGTCCTTGTGCTGGAATCTGTAAAGGGGTGTTTTCTTTCATTTGCTTTTTTATGGCTTCAGTATCATGCTTCAGTATCATTTTAAGACAACAGATGAAGGACTGTGTAGTTGTGAAAATTACCCAGATAGTGTTTTCTGTGCATTAGGCAAATATTTAAGGATGAGTTGAAACAAACCTTCAAATGACTCAGATGTTTTGGCACTTGCTGTTTCTTTCAGTAGAAACGACAGCTGTGATGGAAGGGCCACAGGTGTCTTTTGTGTGAGTGGCAGGACTGTAAATAGAAAAAAGTAAATAATTTTGATAAGCCTAAAAATWTTAAAAAGCATCAGTTTTATTTTCAACATGTTATGGACTCATTATCTATCTGTTTAACCTTGACGCTGTCCAGTACTCATATCTTATGATCAATGTCAATCTTTTTGCCCAGACGTCAGGACTCCGCAACGTACTGACCTCTCTTGTCTAAGTAGATAACTCTTTGGGCTACGAGCCCTGTTATTGGCTGGGCAGTTACAGTTGGTGATCTATGATTGGTTATAAGCACGTCATATGATGTTATCTTGGTGTATATTATTCGCTGCTTTCTGCTGATGTGTCAGCCACAAGCCGACAGATTCCCTGATTGAGTTCTGTTTGTTTGTCGCTCAGAATTAAATCATTTTGACGACCATACACGCAGACTTTCTGTGCATTATTCCAACGTGTTTCTGCATTCTTGGTAAATCATTTCCACGACGGAATTTGGCGTTGTCTGAAAGGCGGMTCCCAAGGACMGGAAGATTGCCCACAGAGGTCGACTGTTTTTTCTCGGAGATCCAGCGGGGAATGGAGGAAGGTTTTTTTTCTTTTCTCTTCTGACAAAACTGACCTATTTTTCTCTGCTGATCGTGTCCGGGTTTTGTGATCTGTCCTTACTTCGGCCGCTGTGGATAGCCTTTTTGGGGCTGGAGCTGAAAATGAACCTGTCTGTGGCAGAAACACGGTGAGCTAATATTTTCATTAGCACCTTATGCTAAAGAGCTACGGCTAATTTTTCGGCCCACACACGTTGAAATTGTAAATTATTAGATGCTGGTCTGGTTTTCTGTGGCTGCATGATTCCTAGCTGAGGTAGATATGGGAGCGATTTCATTCCATGTCGAGTCAAAAACGGGGAGCTTAGCTTTCTGTTTTAATGTAGCCAAGAGGACAGTGTTCGCCTTAGGTGAGTGTAGGCAGTTTAAAAATGCTTAAACTGCTTAGGGAAAATGTAATTTTCCGGTTTTGTTTCTATTGAGGAGACATTTGTAGGCTAGAATGTCATTCCAAGTGACGGCCGTCCTGACATTTCGTTCCAGAATGTCGCTTAGGTAGTGCACTGGGCACGAGTTTTCAGCCAAAGAATGCGACCAGCGGGCTTCCTTTTTGAGCACAGGCCATGGTAAACAAAGATGGCACTGAAAGCCGTGATAAAGTGTCTGCGGGTATGGAGTCTGATAAGTTGGTTTCCCAGATGGTGGCTGTTTTCAGTTTTAAAAAGCTCAGCCGCTCTCCGGGATCGCTTAGTGGAACGTGATTCAAAGCTTAAATCAAGAAGAATGATAAAAGGTTGTTTTGAAACATTTTTAATAACATGGTTTAGTCTCTTTGATTTTCGGGACTATTAAATGGAGCGGATTGGGATTTTCCTGTTTCGACCGCGCAATGTCACCTCCTGTGGGTGCGGCCTGGTGGGGTGGGGTGACCCGGGTCCAGTCATTCCCCTTTCCCCCCCTGCTGTAAACCATGTGTTGAAAGGAGGGGGTGCGCGGAGGCGACAGATTACCCGTTTTGTTTTCTTTTTTTCATAAACCCCTAACATATGCATAAAAACGGTTGTGTTTATAACTGACTAAGGGTTTTAAAAATGGAATTTGCTGAACTAGTGTTTTCATTTGTTTGAATTCTGTTACAAATGATTTTTGTGTCAATATAGAGTGGGGATTTGTTCAATTCCCTGAAGAAAGAGGAGAGTGTTTTTTGTTTGTTTTATCTTAAAATAAGATGCAGAGACATAGAAAAAATGTAATAAAACATTCTAACTTGAAATAGAATGCATGGCTTGTTTACATGCCATTTAAAAATATATATACACCAAAATATTTCAAACAGACCGGGGAAAGGAAAAAGAAAGAAAAGGAAAAAGTGATTTTTTTTTGGTTGTCTATCTGAGGTTTGGTTTATGAAGGTTATTGAAGCAGCATTTAAAGGGTATCGTTGAAAAAAAAGTGTTTAAAATGCCTGACATTATCTGCATGCTGTTGAATGAATAGAGAAAACTGTTTCATTAATTTCTTTTTTTGTGTGTGTATKTATTTGTTTTTTATGTAATGGGGGAGTTTGGTTTTCCTGATGGTCCTCTGCTCTTTCCTGGGCCCTCTCCCAACCGCCGAGACCCGAGACCTGGACCGATGATGGACACGTGGACAAATGGACAGCGATGCTGAGACCAGAAGACTGTATAAGGCCAGCGCTAAGAAGATCATCCACAGCCCAGCAACATGAAGGCGAGAAAACATTGTCATGTCTGCCTGTTGGCCTAACACTAACCCCCCCCCACCCCCCCTACAAAAATCTTCAACATGCAAAAGCAGCACAAGATCTTGGGATCGAGTGACTCTTATCTGTCCAGCTGCGGAGAAGACTGTGAAAGTTGATTAAACAAAGCTTCAAAGTCTGATATCCACAGCCCAACAGCTGTTGTCAATCTGCAGCAGCCCATCGTCAGGTCACTCGGCCTGACGCTACATCAGGGTGATTTTGCTGTTTCTTGACAAGCTGTAGCAAATGGCAGCATCTACGATAAAGTCCTGCAAAACATCGGCATGAGTGACCGTCACAAGACTGATGTGGGAAGACAAGAGAGAGGGGGTGGAGCGGAGCTCTCTGGNATGTAAATACAATAAAAATTAAACAAGATTTAGAATAATTATCATCTATACATTGGTAATGTGTGATTGGGCCTCGTGTCACTTTATGTTCAATAAATTGGGCCCCGAGGTCAAAAAGATTAAGAACCCCTGCTTAATTTGACATGTGGGTAAAACAAATCTGTTAATTTTTGCACAGGTAAATACATTATTGCTGAAATATTATTCCTTCACATGCCTCTGTCTCTGGGACAGTCTGACCTGTTGAAAGAGCATAAAGTAGATGTGTTAGATATTTTGATCACAAAAGAATTACATCCTGATGGGGAAGAAAACTTTGGCAGCAAAATATCAGGAAAACCTGTGTGATGTGCAATAACTGCTTATTATTGTGATGATGATGATGATGATGATGATATAACTTGTGATAAATGAATACATAAGTATCAGTGTTGATGTCTTTCAACAAACTGTAGGGGTCACCTCGAGTCAAATTATCAAGGAACTGTCTTGGACTCAGTCCTCTGATGGGCCTTCGAATGGACAAAAACTCTGTTCCACTTAGAACTGTATTTAGGCCACCCCAGGCCACTTTCCTTCTAAATCTGATAAAAACAGAAGAATCTTCTCTTATTTGATTTAGCGTTCTCTTAACTGTAAGTATTACACATTTTGATAATCAGAGAATGTTTATCAAAGTTACAGGAGAAGAGAGGACAGATCTCTTTTCTCCCTCAGTATGATTTCAGCTATGTATGGTTTTTCTGTGGGAAAAAAATTCTTATTTTACTAAAACAACCTTTATGGTTTAAGTTGATGAAATATCAATGTTTTACTTGTCTGAATCATATTTACAAATGTTTTGAACTTGAAGCAATTCCTTTTTCTTTCAGTTGTGTTTTAAATATGTGCTCATCAGATAATTTAAATAGGCCATGAAATTTTGTTTTGTTCTGAACCACACAGCAGCAGCAATAATCTTTGTTTTGTTTCAGGAGGGCACAGCGAGTTCTGAAACACACTTTTCCTTGATAATTTCTTTTTCTAATCTAACCTTCTGGAGGGCGGACCATAGATTCTCTAAGCTTTTAGGAACTAACAATTCCGCCTGTCCACTAGAGAGAAAAAGGTGACTGATATATACACACACACACACACACACACACACACACACACACACAC
>NW_013953508.1:28980-31758 GCF_001266775.1 Austrofundulus limnaeus
CCCCACCCATGGAGAAACGATGAGTAAACTCACACACACGCTGTCATATGTTCTGTAAAAGAAACTTTTCTTTCTTTTATCTTTTATTGTATGAATAGTAAAAGATATGAAAAGAAAAAAAAACAAGACCATAGCTGCTCTGAAAGTATGAACTTTGACAAAGTAAAATGTTGAACAAACTATCTGGCATTATTTTTGAAGAATGTTTTGATAAAAAGTTTAGAAGTTTTTTCTATAATTTTTGTTTCTGTGTTTTATTTCTATGTGGATTTTGGACTCTGCTCTCCAGCCTGCGTCTGCCACTCCCTAACCTGGCCCACCCACCAACTTTGAAGAGGAGGGGGGGGCGGGGAACCTGGACGGGCCGAGGGACAGGCAGTTCAAAACGGCACCACCCTCCCATAAAAAGATGAGTGAAGCACTGACACATGCTCATACATTTTGAAAAAAAGGGAAATTTTGTCTACAGTTTTGAACCACATCAAGTTCTTTAATTTTACTATCTGTTTGAGAAAAAAAACTTTTGGTCTCTGCGACGTTTTTCAGTTATTTTAAGCCTCACATGTGGGAAAGCCTTTAATTTTGACTCTTGGGTCTTTTACATTATTTGACAGAGGCTATGTTGATTTGTTTTGTTTACTATTGTTCACTGAATAGAAGTGCTAGCTGTGTCTGTCTGTCTGTCCTTTCCTTTTGTGTCTAATTTCTGGCTTTAAAGGTGCACCTGATAATTTTGTTTCTTTTTTTTTTATTATGTTTCTTTAGTCAGATGTTGTTTGACCTATGGGAGTTTTTGGCATAATTAATGTTTTGCTTATGTGTGGCGTGTCTAAACAGTTTGGTTTTTTGAAACCTTATCTTTTTGTGTTTTGTTTTTATTCAATAGGTTATTATGGTTTTTACCGGTTTAGACTATCTGWCTTACTGAGATTCTAAAATTGATCTTAGTATTTAGAGAAATACGAACATCTGATTACATATTGTTTGGCTTTGGTTGAATTTTGCATAATGCTTGCCAGTGGTTGTGGCCATCGGGGAGGTTTGTGTTCTTTTTGGTTAGCTGATCCCCTGCATTTTAAAAAATGCCCTGTCACTTATCAATAAAAAAAGGAAAAGTCCTCAGAGGGAAAACACCATGGTTAAACGTGTTGATAACGAAGTACTGTTTGCATATTCTTTAATCTAAAACTAAATACGATGACCGTGAGTCTGCAGAAACACCAACGCGTATGCAGTCTCACATGGCGGATCTTTTTAGTTTAAATACACATTGTGGGGTATTTCAGATCTGACCTTGTTTGCCTCCATGTTGTTGCAAAACATTCTAAAACATACTCTGAAAAGTATGTTGACCTCCACTCCTAGCTGCATCGCACTGCACGCATTTTGTACATCGGTTTCCCTCAAAACACTTCATATTGTCACATCTTCACCGCTGTTCAGTTTTTGCCTGAGCCATTTCGGGGTTTTTATCTCACGACGAGACTTATCTGAGTGGCTCAGTGGGGAGCTGTTCAGCCCCACGACTTGGCTCACTCATACAGGTGCTGGTCATAAAATTAGAATATCATGAAAAAGTAGATTTATTTCAGTAATTCCATTTAAAAAGTGAAACTTGTATATTATATTCATACATTACATACNTAGAGTGTTGTTTTTCTTTCTCTTGACCATTTTTCAAATATTAAGAACACACAATGATGTTAAAACATTTTAAAGAATTTTTTTGCACAACATTAAAATAACTTTTCAGTTTTTTGCAAAGCATAAGGGTGTTTTCAATCACGTCCGCTGGTGTCCTAAAACA
Source organism: Austrofundulus limnaeus (assembly GCF_001266775.1). Classification (NCBI taxonomy): domain Eukaryota; kingdom Metazoa; phylum Chordata; class Actinopteri; order Cyprinodontiformes; family Rivulidae; genus Austrofundulus; species Austrofundulus limnaeus. The sequence goes on from NW_013953508.1 coordinate 30,788, forward strand.
GACCAGCAGTAGCATCAGGAAGTCAGTTTCATTATATACAGTATGTTGCAAATCATCATCGGGTGAAGTGTAACTATTCAGATTTTTGGTGTTTTCCATTAGTTTTGAGATTGTAAATATTTATTTCTTAGATTACAATGAAGTATTTCTTTGATCAGTTTCATCAGTTAATCAGTTTCTATGCGTTGTTGATACAGAAAAGAACTCTTCACAGAATTATTTTATAGTTTTATTCACTAGTAACAAATATGTACAGATTAGCAACAAGAGAAATATGCAACAGGCAAATGATGATCATGTCATTTTAAATCTCACTGTATTTATTTCCAGAGAGAGAGCCAAAATAATAAGAAAGAAAGAAAATTGTTTCCATATATTTTTGTGATAATTCTTACAGCTCGTTTCTGCAAAGTAAAAATAGGATTTGTGAATGTTTTACATGCTTCCCCCTAAACATCAACACAGTATTTAGGGCAATTATTGCGTTATATAATATAAACAGAGCTTTATCATTAAATAAATCCTTACTCTGTACAATACAGGAACGGATTTGACTTTTTTTTGTCCAAACAATGTAAGATCAGAATTAAGTAATGTCACAACCCATCACAGCTGCATGCTGTTAGTAAATATATTTTTGGACAAATCACCTCCCAATAAATGTTATTTTGGAAAATCTAACTGTTCAGTACTTTTACTCAGTACTTTTAATATCTAAGTCGATGTAAATAAATTTGCTAGGTATACACAGACTTGTTTTGACTTTTCAAAATGTAGTTTTTTTTTATTTTGAAAAACACTTTGCAACGACAACTTTTATATGGCTGTAACACATTTAAAAAGTAGAGCTCACCAACCATATTTACTTTTAAATTTATGTAAAATAAAATATCATACTAGGATTTTTTTTACACATCACATTCTAAATTTGTATTAGATAATGTGTTCTTATGCTTTGTTTAAGTTGACAA
>NW_013953508.1:37216-40650 GCF_001266775.1 Austrofundulus limnaeus
TACATTAAACAGAATTAAACTGTGAATATAATAAATACGAACCTTTAAAAATTTACTTCAGCTGCCGGAGCGGTCGTGCTGGGGTCTTGTCGCTCGCTGATGGTAGTCGTGACGGGTTTGGAACGCTGAAGGTGCTTTGTCGCCGATGGTGGAATGGAATGAACGAGACGTGTTCATTAAACGCTTCGAGAACCGAGGAGGGGCGGGAATTAATGCTTTAAACATGATCTGATTGGTCGAGGGGTGGGTCTAAAGTTTAACCCTAACCATTGATTGGACGATAAGTTTCACCATCTGGCAGGAAGTCACGAACCCCTGAGAGGGAGGGTGGGTGACAAATGGCATGTGTGGACACCTGCTGAAAACAGGATATTGTGGTCAGCAGAATAGACTTCATGGCACCTCAAACTCTTTTGCAATAAAACATCTGGACAAAAACAAGATGTTGTGGTCATAGCTTACAGTTATTCGAGGGGGGTAAGAGGGGGCTAGGGTTATGAAAATCGAGGGRGAAAAAGGGTGGGTAGGGGTTACTAGAAGTCAAGGGGGAGGAGGGAGGGGGATAGTTACGGTAAATCAAAAAAGGAAGTCACGAAACGGATGTTGACCATATATGGACATCCTACAGGAAGGAATGACCGGAAGTTGACCATATACGGATGTCCCGCCCTAAAGGGGCGTGGTACCTGTCACTTTTAGTATTGCGACATATTTAATTAGTTGACGAATGCATGTGTATTCATTCTCTGATGTGGAGTACAGAACAGTCATATTATAAAATACAAAAATGATAGTGTTGTGGGGGAGAAACTTAGAAGTGTGGACAACAAAAAAGGTCATATAACTTGACATATAAGTTGACATATAAGACATAAAACTCTGACGTCACTGTTATTGTGATGTCAGAATAACGTGCTTTGAGAAATACCATGTTTCCAGATACCTAAAAATACATGTAATTACAACTGAAAAATGTCTGGCTGCATTTTTTTTTTTTTTGGTGTTTGGACTGTTTGTCTAAGCAGTAGAGACGCAAAGTAAGTTTAACTTAACTTCAGCGTATATTTTTACCATTCTGGTATCAAAACATTCAGCTCATTCTGTGAATGGGTGCTATGACTTTGTAACTTTTATACTTTACCAGAATTAAACTCTTTCAGTTTATGTAATTTACTTTTTTTTATTTGAGCCAATTTTTAGGATTTTATGTGCCAAACTTTACATTTTAGCTACAGTTATGGCAACTTTAGCTTTTAGATTTGAATTAGCTCAAATATTGCTTTTGGGATAATGTGTATTGATTTAGCCTTGGCTCCCAGGGTTTGGCTGGGCCAACAGAGAGGCAGAATGGTGCCTCTGCCTGGTCCCACCTCCTGCGTGGAGGACCGTCAAAGTTGGGTGCAACTCAAGCCAAGTGGCAGGCGAGGGATGATCCCTGTGTGTGCCGATATCTGGTGGCATAAATTATCTCTCTGGCAGGTAATGAGCTGGGGGTTTTGAGGGAGGTTAAATGACACCAGCTAGTTATAGTTAAGATCACCTCTACACATAGTTTGGGCTCTGAAACCCAGATCCCAGAAAATGGGGTGTGTTATGGTAATATTTATTCAACAAAGACAGAAATACGTGGTCCAAGAATGAAGGTACTCCATGAGATGTATCCTGCCGACCAAATATAACCATCCAAATATCCTGCCGACAACGCCAATAAAACTGTTGTGGCAAGTTTATCAAGAATGCAGAAACACGTTGAAATAAATGCACAGAAAATCTGCATGTGTGGTCGTCACTTATTTAATTCTGAGCAAACGACAAAACAGAAAACAATCAAGGAAGTCTGTTGGGTTGTGGCCGCCGTCAGCAGACAGCAAACCAATGATATAACCTCATGTTAACACCATGTTACAGTTTACAACCAATCACAATCCGACTAATATTACTGTCTAGCCAATGACAGGCTCTCAGCTCAAAGAGTTAACTTATTGAACAAGAGAGGTCAGTCCGATGCTGGAGTCCTGACGTCTGGAAACAAACAGATTAAGAGCCGAAATAAGTTATCATAAGATATGAGTAATCGACAGTGTCAAGGTGAAACAGATATAAATAATTAGTCCTTGACAGGGTGAATTAATTCCTGTTGTGGAGTTGCCCAGGCATCGCCCATGTGGGCAAAAAACAGAGTTATCTGGAAGGAGGGGATTGATCTGAAGCTCTTCAATCTTCTGCTGAATTTCTGTGCTAGGCATGGATTGGGCATAATGAACACGTTTTAGCATAGGGTGGTCTAGGGAAGCTCCAATCAGGTTTTATCCTGCTGATTCTGATACCAATCACTTATGAGTGTTGATCACTGCCAATCACCGATACTGATCAGATGAACTGACTGTCACGCTCGTACGGGCGAGTGTTGGCAAGTGTGGTCTGCATTAACTGCTGTCTGACTGTTGCTACTCCGCGTCTTTTCATCATCTGCCGTGAGCCTTGAAAACTCACCGTATTCCGCCAAGTGCTTGTTCTTTAAATGCAGTATTGTTTGTTGTGTTGAAGGATTTTACCATACTTCCTCCACGAGGTATTTCTTCGTTGCACATCTTGCTGTTTGCAAACTTTGCGTTACTCTCACTGACGGTGAAAAACTTCCAGACGGCTGACAGCCTATGCGCCTGTGCAATTTCTTCCCACTGCAGGGGAGGCCGGGAGCGGGGTGAAAGTGGGAGGGGGATACTACACTGAATGCAGCTACACACTCAGCCTCTGACAGATTATCAGTTTTTGTGATCGGCAATAGAAGGCATTTATCGAAAACGATGGCATACATTCATGAAAATCGGTCGATATTGATCGGTGGCTGATCAATCATAACACCACTAGGCGTGGTGCATAATGTACTTACCAAGATATTAGAATTGTGTCATCAGACCTGTGGCCCTATGTCTTGGTCACATGGGAAAAAAAGAAGGGCAGAGATGTCAACTGACCCCCTTCTGTTTGTGGGTTTTATCCTTTGGCAGGAGAGGCTGCAAGATGGAGCAGGTAAACAAAAACAGATATGGGTACACTGGAAATGACTGGTGGAGCCCCATGTCCTTAAGAGCTTTAACTCACACCTCTGGTATAATATTTAGTGTGTCCTGTGGAGGTCAGGGACATGGAATTCAGGTGGGCCGCATTTGAAGATGTGGCTTCCAGGAGCTGTGGCCATGTTGCAGAAGAAAATTAGGGAGGCTGTAAAGCTGGAGATGGAGGCCTTTAGGACTTGACCATCCTGAAAGACTCTAGAAGCATGTTCAAGTTCAAGTTTATTTATGTAGTTCCAAGTCAAAGCATACGTTGTCTCAGAGCACTGTACATAAAAAGAACAATCTAAAGAAGAAACCAGCAGATTGTGTTGAATCACTTCATCACAGTCTCCCATCCTGAGCAAACGGTGGAGA
>NW_013953508.1:41329-42606 GCF_001266775.1 Austrofundulus limnaeus
TTGTATGTTAGGAGTAATATTTTAAATCCTGTTCTGAATTTGACAGGGAGCCAGTGGAGAGAAGCTCAAACTGGAGAAATATGATCTCTCCTTCCAACTCTCATTGATGCAGCTGATGGGAACAGGGTGGCCAGAAGGTCTACAGCTTCTGTGGCTGAGGATGCAAAAATTTAGGAAGAATATCACAGTAAAAGCCTTTTGGTTGAACTTGAGGAGGTGCTAGTCTGTTCAGTGATTCAGAAACAGAAAGCAGGACCTGTTCCAGGCTGTGCTCACATCAGGTGGGAAACTGCTGAATTAGACTGTGGAATATGTAAAGCCATGGAAAGAACATTTCAAGGATATCGTTAATCTGGCCACCATGTCCATCTTTGAGGAGACAGAGTCTGAAGAATCGGGAGAAGATTGGTTTATTACGACGATAGAGCCCATCAAAAAAATTCAATTGGAGTGACTAGATTTGATCCGTAGCTTACACCTCCAAATTAGCTAATTTTAGCTTTAAGATAATGTTTAACTTGTTTTAGATTTTAGCTATAGTGTTGCTAAAAGTAAGATTTAGCTAATATGCTGCCTATCTTTGCGTTTAGCCACTGTTGTGATCATTTTAGGTTTTGGTCACTGTGCTAATTTTAGCTTTCCTGGTTACTACTTATTTTCTGGCTTCAGCTTTTTGTTATGGTAATGATCATTTCAAATAATGGAACTGACTTATTTTAACGTTTTGCTACTGTTGTGCAGCTTTTAGCTTCTGTGCTGCTCATTTTAACTTTGACATTTCTGTTTCAGCTTCAACAAATTTCAGCAAAGCCATTCAGCATTAATGTCTTGATGCATATCAATAAAAAAAAATTAAGGTCTTCTCGATGGGTTCTTCCAGAGGTAGCTCCAGAATACTTATTTATTTATTTATTTATTTATTTATTTATTTATTTATTTATTTATTTATTTTTTATTCATTCACTCACTCACTCACTCACTCACTCTCTCACTCACTCACTCACTCACTCACTCACTCACTCACTCACTCACTCACTCACTTACTTCAAAACTAATCATTCGCCGAGTCCGGCCCACCAATGAATTTAACTCAAAATTAAACTAGATTTTAATCCAGAAAAGAAAATCTAAAATGACAAACATTTTTATCAAAAATTTGATCTTGTTATGAAGACGAACTATATATATACAACAGGTAAAATAAGTATTGAACACGTCACCATTTTTCTCAGTAAATATATTACTAGAGGTGCTAATGACATGAAATTTTCACCAGA
>NW_013953508.1:45256-47198 GCF_001266775.1 Austrofundulus limnaeus
GGTCTGGGCCTCCCTTCTGAAGCTGCTGCCCCCGCGACCCGACCCCGGATAGGCGGAAGAAAATGGATGGATGGATGGATGGATGGATGGATGATGGGTGGATGGATGGATCTCTTCGATGTGGTCATTGGACTGTGAAAGCAGAGGGAAAAGCACTGCAGGTGGCTTGCCTGACTCTCACCGAAGCAGTCTCTTTAGTTCATTATAAATAAAACAAAATAAATAGCATGATCTATAAACATACAGTGTGAACATTGAGTACAGAATGACCGCCAGAATTTGCTGGAGAACATGAAACTAAGCTGTATGTCTAAAACAAGCAGAACAGTTAAAGTGCTAAAGGCTAAATGCAGCAAAAGGCTAGGTAAAACTCTGAAAGTAGTAAAAGGCTAGCAATTAAAAATATATTAAAATTATTAAACATTATCAAAATAATAGCTGGAAGCTAAAAGTAGCAAAACAGACAAAAACTCAATGTCTCTAAAGGCTAGCTAAATGCTAAAGCAAGTAAAAGGACAAGTAAAACTAATATAATTAAACTATAAAAGTATACCACAAGAAGACAAAAAAGATCAAGTATTCTGAAAAGACTAAGACATTAAGGACATTAAAGACATTTCAAAGACACCAGCGATATGTTGTTGTCCCATTACTGAGGGATTTGAATAGTGAATGTTTTTGGTTTCAGAGATGAGTGTTTTTATGGAATATAATTGTATTCAAATTGTTTTTGGTTTTCTATCTCAAATTTGGAGGTTGTTCACATTTAAGTTGTTGTTTGTTTAAAGTTGGTTTGTTCTTTAATAGGAGCAAATATGTAATACATAAGATATATGTTTTATTGTTTATGCACCTTTTTCATTCAATAATTGATTTACTTTGTTTTATTTATTTATTTATTTATTTATTTATTTATTTATTTATTTATTTATTTATTTATTGTTTTCCTATTGGTTCTTTGTTGATTTTAAGAATGAAATAAACCAATTAATAAACTCAACTAATTGAACAAGAGATGCATGTAAACCTTTATGTTTTTGGTGTAAGATATTTAAGTGGTTAAGAGTTAAACTGGGTATAAGAACTGAGGTATGTTATTTTTTTGTTGTTTATTTTTTGAGATTACACAGAGTGATAAATCCTAATGAGTGGAGGTAGCAATTGTATCCACTACCAGGCACAATGGTGGACCCAGGGGATAGATGATGGTGGCCTTCACCACCATAATGCTTTTTGGCCTCTCCACTGGCCACCCCAGTCTTTTGAGGAAACTATACATTTAGGTAAACATTTAGAAAGTACAGTTCCCTTAAGTAATCAGGGTGGCCACCTGACAGGTTGGTATTTGACTGTGGCCATGTTGGATTTTGAGGACTAACCAATTTTTGATAGTGACTTTTGTTTTGCCTAAATTTTCAAAGCTATCCACAATCTTTCCCCTCCTTACCTGTCTGACCTCCTAAACACCTCCACACCCTCCCGCACTCTAAGATCTGCCTCCTCCCTCCAACTCTTAATACCCCCTGCCCGCCTCAACACCATGGGGAGCAGAGCTTTCAGCCGCTCTGCTCCGCAGCTCTGGAACTCACGTCCCCATTGATTACACAAAACTACCTCTCTCTCCCTGTTTAAAGGGATCCCCAATTAATTGTAACATTAGACTTTATTTGATAAACATATATTTTAACTGTAAAATAAAAACTGTAAAAATACTGTAGAATGTTCAGTTTTTATAATTTTTAAACTAAAAGTTTAAAAATATATTACATGGACGGGTACATTTTATTTACACGCAAAGCATTCTGGGTAAATGATGACATCAACTAGGTCATCGGTGCGAGGCTGCTAGCGAGCTATATCCACCCTGAAGGTTAATCTATATCTGACGATTGGCTCCTTTAAATGAAACCAGAGAGCGTTGACAGAGAGGAGAAGGTAGAAA
>NW_013953508.1:48064-49972 GCF_001266775.1 Austrofundulus limnaeus
TTATTAAATACAACTACACACCTATGGAAAATGACAGCCCTGTTTGTTTCAAGTTCTCTAGCTTACAAGATTTATATACGGGGGCAGTCATCTTGGATTTTGACACGGCAACCAAATTTTTGGTAGTGACCTTTGTTACCCTCAGATGCAGCCACACATCTGTGTTTTACCTGCTCCTCTGTTTTTCCTCTGGTCTTCCCACTCCCACCTGCTCCCAGTTGTCTCACTTCACAGGTGTTGGTGGTTTAAATTAATTGAGTTCCCTTTATATTCTTTTCCTTTTGTGAGAAGTTTTTGTAAGTACATTTTCAGCTGCAAGATCAGCATTTATTTGGGAATTAATCTTCTTGCCTTTTACCTTCAGAGCCTCCTTGAGTCAAAACTGCATTTGGGTTTAAACTATTTACAATCAAGATGATTGAATACAGTGAGTAAATTATTTATGACATTTTTCAGAAGTCTGCATAAGTTGTTTAAATCATAATAGTGTGGCAAGGCCTTTAGTAAGTTTCAGGAAAAGTCATTTAAAATTCAGCAACATTGAGTATTCACAATGCATTTGGCAGAAAATGCATTTTCTCCAGTTTAAGTCTGATTTGAATCTGCTTGACAAAGCAGTCATGCAAACATAGATTTTTTTTGTTGAACAAGGCAGAGTTTGTGTGTAGGAATTGATTTAAGACTTCAGAACAAGTCATTCAGTGCTGTGGTAATCAGATTGCACATGGAAACATCTCTCAGTGTTGCAGTAATTTAATAAATTTTCTACAGTGTGCAGGGAAACATAATGTAGGAGACTTTACACAGACAATGTTTTACTGTTTTACACTGAATGCATGCCTTTAGCCATTTTCCTGGAACACAAATGAATATCTGAATTCTAGGTACTTAAAAGCACACAGTTGCAGACAGTACATAACAACATAATCATGTTTTCAATCTCTAACAAGACGGTCTCTAAAGACACGTAACAAAAATTCAGAACAAATAATCAGGTTGTGATTGAAAATGCATGTAGATTTTATTACAATACCATATCCTAGATTTGAACTTTAATCAGAAAAATCCTATTTTATAGTACCAGCTGTATAAATGCTATGATATATTAATTTAACCATGTAGAACAGTAATGCAATTTTGATACTTTTAATCACCAACCAAGGCAAAAGGACAATGTTTTACCTGTTTCAGTGTGTATGGTTGCACATGTGTTTGTTTATGGTAAAAGGTAAATGGTACTGAACTAATAGAGCGCTTTTCAAGTCCCTCCGGACCCCAAAGCGCGTCACACTAACAGACATTCACCCATTCACACTCACATTCACACACTGATGATGGCAAACTACACTGTAGCCACAGCTGCCCTGGGGCACACTGACAGAAGCGAGGCTGCCATGCACCGGCGCCACCGGACCCTCTGACCACCATCAGTAGGCAAGGTGGGTGAAGTGTCTTGCCCAAGGACACAACGACTGAGACGGCTGGACGGAGGTTCGAAACAGCAACCTTCCGGTTCCAGGACGACTCCCCTAACCACTCCGCCACAGCCGCCCCGTTTATCTGACTGTTAGCAAAAATATTTCATGAACTATTGGGCAGATGTTAATGAAACTTTCAAAACAACAACCAATACATCTACAAACTAGAAGCACTCGGAGAGTGCAAACCTCCACCAAGACCAATTTCCCCCATCCTGTAAGAGTTAATGCGCAAAAGCAGAGATGGAAACACATTTACCAAATACGTACGTTCTGATGAAGTGAACATTTAAGCAGGCAGTATGCACGGGATTTCTTCCTGGTGGAGTCCAATTAGGGAAAAAAAGTCAGACTCGTCACCCGATGTTATCCCCCCCCCCCTGTCTCCAAACTTTGAGGCCCGGCAGCTCTCTGTTTACAAGCCTAGTAG
>NW_013953508.1:50910-52838 GCF_001266775.1 Austrofundulus limnaeus
TTTCATTATTTTCTTTTTTTTTTCTTTTTTTTTGTTTATATTGAAATGTTGGAAAGAAATTAATGAGCCTAAAAACACCACAGCTAACTAATTAAATGTTTGCTGGTAATGATGAGGTGATACAACTGTGGAGTAAGAGACTCTATCTGGTTTCACACCCTTATTTTCCAAGCAACAACCATAAAATGAAAACAGATTTTTACTTTTGGTGGAGCGGCTAATAAAACACATGTGTTGATTCAGATCAAATACAGAGCAGAGAGATTTTATAATCACTTGTTGAGGAGCTCCTCTAAAATTAGAAACAAGTTTCCTAATGAGTTTGGCAAGGAGCTGAAAGGACAGGATGTCTGTTTCTAAACAAAGAACTGTCCAATATCTGTTAATCCTACATCAGATATGGTTCTGTCCCATGAGAGGCTGAATTAGAGACATTTTCTTTGCTACAGGTCTTTAAAGGCCTTAAACAAAGTTGTTTGTTAACACAGAAAATGTTCAGCAAACTATGAATATTACTGCAACAAAACATATGAAGAAAGCACATTTGAGGCTGTAAAATTCAATCTCAGTAAAGTTGGAACTTTGTGAATAAAAACAGAATGCAGTGATTTGCAAACCTCAATATTTTATTCCCAATGGAATAGAGACGATTTGTACTCTACTTTTGAAAGAAAAAAAACTTTTTTTATTTGATGGCAGCAAGAGATCTCTAAAATACTGGGCCAGAGGAAACAAAAGGTAGTACATAAGTGGTGCAAAAAAACAAAACAAAACAAAACAAAAAAAAAAAACCAGCCGGAGTAGCATTTTGCAAATAATTATGTAAATCATACGAAATATGTTCCCTAAAGTATTAACAATGTGTTGTTTCAACACTCACAAATTCTCATCACACACGTTTTTCTTTGTCAGAACTGGAGGGCAGTTTCACCTGACATTTGAAAATGAACAGATAATCAAATGTTTGCAGCGGTACATTTCCTTACCTAAATCTTCTATTTACAGGTTTGACACTTGGCTCTCTAAATGGCAGACTGCAGTCCAGATTGTGACCCAAGTGAAGTCTGGAACTAGATTGCTTGTTTCAGTAAAATCAAGAATTTTTCATTGGGGATAACTTCTTTCAGCAGACTTTTCTGAATTTTGATGGTAGGGCACTTCTCCACATTTCCTTGGACAATGATGAAACAATATTAATGTAAAGATGTAACTCAATAGACTCAAACAACTCCACACATTCATGCAGGTCTTTATTAAAAAGCATGTTTAGTTGATTTTTATATCAGGATTTAAACATGGTGAAAATAAAAAGTAAGTCTATCTTGACATGCTGACTTCCATAAACAACTTTTGTTTATGTTCACTGCCTTGTCACCAGCCTGTCAGCCTCACTCTGTTTTGGAAGGAAACTCACCTGCCTGGTCCTGTCTGTCTGCCACCCTACCTGTAAACTTACCTCCTGGATCCAAGTCTCTCCTCTCTGAGCCAAACTCCTCTGCAGAAACCTGTAAAATCATTACTTACCTGCTCTACCAATCTGAAAGTCTAGCCCCTGATTACCAATCCGCCTTCATCCATTGCCCTCCACCAAATTATCCAACTGACATGCCTCATCATGATCCGAGCCACTAACATACAATATCATTGTTAATAGTTATTTTCACCTCATTATTTGAGAAAGATTAAGAGTTGAAAAAAAATCTAAAAATTTGATTTCAAGATTGTGACGGCTGGAGAGACTTGAGATTGGTGCCATGATCTGACAGGAAGCATGAGCAGCAATATACAGCGGGTAAAATAAGTATTGAACACGTCACCATTTTTCTCACTAAATATATTACTAGAGGTGCTAATGACATGAAATTTTCACCAGATGTCGGTAACAACCCAAGTGATCCATACATACAAAGAAATCAATCCATAAATGT
>NW_013953508.1:53928-57491 GCF_001266775.1 Austrofundulus limnaeus
GTGGGTGTTAAATTAACACTGGCATTTTTGCTGTGTATGGATCACTTGGGTTGTTACCGACATCTGGTGAAAATTTCATGTCATTAGCACCTCTAGTAATATATTTACTGAGAAAAATGGTGACGTGTTCAATACTTATTTTACCCGCTGTATATATTCAGGAATGATAAAATGGTTTAAAGCCATGTTCATAAATGTCAGTCATGCCCTGGCAGAGAACCCAGCCGCTAAATTAACATTGTATATCAGACAATGCCCAATCCAGTTTTATTGCTCTATTCTGGTTGCAGTCCGAGCCTGCAGTCATGCAGACCTGTTGCAGCCTGTTTGATGAAGCCAGAAGAAATACTCAGCTCTCTGGTATCAGACTTACAGTTAAAAGAATTTCTAATAGATGGGATTAGCAGAGCTCATGTTCAGTGAGAACAGCGTGTCTGCAAAACCAAACCACTTGTTTTAGTTGCTGCTAATTTGGCACTTTCACTTTTGTAAGTAATGAACATTTTTGGTTAAAAATTAGGTCTAAATTCTTATCCGTTTAAATCCCAGGACTTATTCACTTATTTATTTTTTTGCTTGCTTCTTTAAAATTGTGCAGCCGACAGAATCAGTCTGTTAATTGCAGCCCAAGCCCTCCAGCGGCCACACCAACAGCTGGAGACACCGAAGATTTGGGTGCCAAATCTGTCCCCCAACTGAGACAGCAGGTCCCACTTGGTTGAAAAACACAACCTCCGTAGCAGTGGTGGGTTATTTCGCATGTGCACTATGATGCATTTTACTTGGCATCTGAAAAACATTCCCCCCCACCCCCACGCGCATGCTGAAATGGATGAGACAGAAGTGAAGGTGGTTCTTAAAGAGACAGAGGCCAATTTCAAGGCATTTAGAAGAGAAAGTGATGAGAAGAGAAGTTTATTTTCTATTTAAACATAAAAACAGCATTTTAATAACAGCTAAAGGTGACATAGATACCATATTACGGTATAGTATTTAAATATATGCCTGAGAAACATATAACATTGTCCCTTTAAAAACTGGTCAAATTAAAGCATTTTATATGTTTGCTAAGTTTATTTAGCTCTGACAGCTATTTTGAATCAGCTTGACTCTAGAAGTTAATCAATTGTAGATTTACTTCCAACGATTAGTTTTGCGCAGTTTCATTCAAGTTCATCATGTGGTTGATGTGATATTTTGCTAACAGACAGAATAAAGACACAAAGAAAGTAAAATTATTCCTGTCTTCCACTTGATGCCATCAGACGACTTAAATTAAAACATTTACAGGAAAGTAAGTTTTGCATTTACCTCATCTAATACATTGTTCCCTGATTGAAACTTAAAATGAATTATGTAAGTGGGAGGCCTTTCAGCACAAACACTCTCGGAACATTGGACTATGTTCTTGTCAACAACCAGTGAATCATCCATTAAAGAAAAGTGCTTCCTGTGATCTGAGACCAAAATAGACTACCATTACAGAGGTTAGCTTCACTCCTTATTCGAAGCTTTTAATGCAGTGCATTTCAATGAATGATTCAGTGCAAGTTAAGATTGAAAAGCTAGAGAAACAGGTCTCTTCCAGTTGATTTATAGTAGGATGTTGTGTATATTTTCAGAATGTCACAGTCTGTTTTTCTCCTTTGCAAATGTTCTGCTTTTCTCTGCAGTCCAATGACAGCTCAGGGAAAAGACCTCGTATTTCAGATTTAGATACACCCCAAACAGATTTGGGCGAAGCTCTGCTTTGGTTTGACCTCCAAATGAATAGATATAAGAGTTTGGGTGTCACATGCTGACTTCATAATGCTTACTTAGTAATTAATCTTGAGATGTTTGTGGTGTTTGTCCTAAAGTAAAAATACCCTTATGCATGGGGGAAGTGGTGTGGCCTTTTTTGCAGAAACACTTTTTTTTTTCCCACTTATGTCTCTTTTTACTGCATCTTATTTCATATGTGGCCTTGCAAAGCCTGAGCCTGCTGTTGGTTTGAAATGTAGTGATCCTTTAGGATGTACCCAAAAAGATTATTGAGCTACTGACCCCGAGTAAGAAAATTGGAAAAACTACTTCAAGACATGACGGCGGCACGGTGGCTCAGTTGGTAGAGCTGATGCCTCTCAGCAAGAAGGTCACCGGTTCAAATCCCGGTCCGGGGACCTTTCTGGGTAGAGTTTGCATGTTCTCTCCGTGCATGCGTGGGTTCTCTCCGGGTACTCCGGCTTCCTCCCACAGACCAAAAACATGACTGTTAGGTTAATTGATAACTCTAAATTGTCCCTAGGTGTGAGTGAGAGAGTGAGTGGTTGTTTGTCTCGTTTGTCTCTATGTGTGGCCCTGTGATGGACTTGCGACCTGTCCAGGGTGTACCCCGCCCCTCGCACTGTGACTGCTGGATATGGGCACCAGTGACCCACGCGACCCTGAAAAGGAAGAAGCGTGTACAGAAAATGGATGGATGGATGGATGGACTTCGAGACATAACATCAAATAAAGCCTTTACTGACCTTTTCTTCTTTTGGAGATGTTCTCAAACGGGTTCAATATAAATAAAAAAGAGAAAATGTTTCATAGCTTACAAGACAGTTTTGGTGTAACAACTGCACCATTAGGCACAGACTCTCCAAATTAAAGCAGTCTAAAAGTTATAAAGCCCATTTCCACTTCTTTGAATAATAGAAAACATAAATGTTATTATTGCAGGTCCAAAAATGATAATTTAGCCTCTGTTGATGATAATTTAGCATTTTATATTGGACATCAAACTGTAAGAAAAATACGTGTTCAATACAACTGAAGTCAAGATGAAAACACAATTGTTAAATAAAATGATTTGTGGACGAAATAAAATCCTACAACACCAGAATTCTGAAAACCTGAGTGAGGTTTATTTGTCACCGGCTGACAAGGAAAACCACACTGGCCAAAAGCCAGGAAGTACATCTTTTATACATGATTCTTCAATGCCTGAGTTCGCCCCCTACTGACCTACGGCTGAATCACAGGCATTCATCCAATAAACTCAACCTAATGTTATCATAACGTTCACTTATGTGTTGTTTATGATTCGGACATGTAACCACTCTATGTTAATTTACACATAATAGATTAATAATATATCAAACATTATAAAAAGGAAACCCTAATAATCTAGTGTTGTGCTTCTAACATCAGTATTAATCTGTAATAACCATAAATTTCTTCAATCCCTCTTTTCACATGACCAAATCATGTGAAATAAAATAAAAAATTTATAATAAGCTATATGTTCGCACTAAGGCACAAATGTGTATGCAAATTACTCTAAGCGATACAGCACAACGTGGAAAATTTCTAACATCCCACCCCTGATATAAAGTAATAAGTAATAAGATTCATTTATTCCACCCCACTCAAAATAGAAAACATAAATTGAACTATTGTCAAATATCAACCAGGTCAGCTGTGTTTATTCTAATCGGGGCCAGAGGTTCCAGAACTTAGCTCACCGTTAGGAATAAGTCCTCAGCACTTTTCCATCTCCTCCTCTGCATCAGACTGACCTGGTTAATAACATTTCA
>NW_013953508.1:57684-63820 GCF_001266775.1 Austrofundulus limnaeus
TATATATATATTGTTGACATGTGCAAAATACTGTCGAGGCAGCCAAATGTACTTACAAAAAACACTGGGAAAAACAATGGGTGCATGGGGGACAAATAAGGATGATTGGGAAGGTATGAATTGTAGCATAGTAATTTTCCATTCCCAGAGTTACAAAGGGACATGAAATATGAACAATTTTACAAATGTGCAGGAAAAAACATGTCAGGGAACAAGAAGAACTGAGGAACAGAAAACCAAACATTTGGGAACTTGCAGACACTGGAAACACAGGTAACATAAAGAACCACCTTGAACAGCAAAACACACAAAAAGTAATAATTAACAAACAAAAAAAAAAAAAACACGGATCTTGACAGTACCCTTCCGCAAAGGGTTGTCATCAGATGACACTTCCTCATCCTTCCCCCATAAACTTAAAAAAACATGGACTTGGGTAATAAGATCATGGCAACACAAAAATAAATCAACTAGCTGTCAGAAAAACAGCAAGCTTTGTTGATCTGATGTTACTTTCTATCTGCTGAGCCTGCTGAGACATTTGAAAATGAAAAAGATAAAGTAAATACAATAAATTGTCACTATTAACCCTGTTCTAACTTACATGTACTGTACATTGCCTTCTGAATTAGTTTAATGTTTTAAAATTTTGAACATTTTTTGAAAAGTGCTCATTTTGCTTTAATTTGTTATTTTGTATATGACATTTGTTGGTATATATTTTTTCATTTTAGTCTTTGAAATACTAAACTTGAACATAATTTTATGCTTTTTGCCTGTCTGATGACATCAATTCTAAATATTAAATCTGATGTTTGTGCTCAGTTAGTCAGTTCTGGGGTAGTCTTTTTATCAAATACATTTTTAACTCTTACTTGAGTAATTTCTTGGAGGGATACTTCTTAATTTTATTTGAGAAAAAATATGTTGAACTAATGGTATCCTTAGCTGAGTACAAAAAGTACTCCTGTGCTTGTGCTCATGCTTAATATTTTCTACCATATAAATTTTATCCTTGATGTTTATTTTCATAGTTTATTGTAGTGTTTCCCTTCTTGAATATTGTTTCCCATCATGATCTGTGTTTTTATTTCTATTCAGATCATGTATTTTGCTGTTTGTCTCCTGATTTTAATTATTGCTGAAAAGGTCTTGCTATAGACCTACAGGTTTGTTCATTTACTTAGCTAATTTATTCTTGCATTTTGTTCTTTGTGCGTTTCTGCTGTTTTCTTTTCTTCATTTAATGAGTCCTCTTTACTTTCACTCACATTATTTGTCTGCCTCTTGGCTGTTTTTTTCAAATGTATCTCACTCAGCAGCGACGCCTCACTATCATGTGTTTCAAGTGATCTGCCAGCACTGGATTCCCTTTTTTTATGCATTTTTTTGTCTTATTTTTCCGTTCTTTGTCATGATTTTCTGTTCTGTTTCTGTTCTGTCTGTGTATGAGAAGAGCATGCTGCCGGCTAAGAGCGAGCATGCACGCTCCTTTATTTTTTTTATTCTCTTAAAACGAAAAAATGTTTTAGACTAGAACACAGCAGGAGAAGCTTGAAGTAAAAGAGCTTGGACCGGATCAGCCGGACATGAAAAGCAGCAGAATAAAAACAGAGTGAGAGTTTACACTCGATTATTTTCCAAGATCTGGATTAGCGACAGGCTAAGCTAACTGCTTTGTTTTGATTCGTTACCTCGTTTTTAAAGCATCAGGATCTGACCCAGCATGAATTAAAACAGGTAAGAGAAAAGCTAAAAGGCTTTTGTAATGCTTTTAATCATAGTAGTGCTATTAGTTATATTGTTTTGATTGTGAGCACAGGTTAAAAATAGGTGGTACAGGTGCAACAATTTGTTGTTAATAAATTAACATGTGTATTCATAACTTCAATTGTTTTCTGTTTATTGAATATTAGAAAGCTCACTTGTAGCCATATCCTTATTGAATTAAACTTGTGCATTAATTTTTTTAGGTTTGTGACACCATCTTGAGCCATTCACAAGCACCTGATTAGTGCTACACTGCTGCAGGCAGACAGGTTCCTGCAGGTCTCCAGTTCACCACCATGGAGGCTCACCCAATGCTGAACAGGACCAAGCTAAACACTGAACACGCTTTTATGAGTTCAGGAGCTGCAGTGGTGCTGTGGAGCTCTTCATGGAGAACAATCTGCAGGACACCTTCAGATACTGTGACTCTGCTGAAGATTTTCATCGCATCTCCTCTGACCACAGCTGAATCTGAGAGGAGCTTCTCAATACTGAAGACAATCCAGACTTTCCTCAGGTACAACATCACATCTCACTGCACTGACCATGCTATATAAAGAAGAATCTGGTTAAAACGTCCATGAATTCATCTGAATTTAACCAGCCATGAAGAAATTTGCTTCTCAATTACAAAAGGGCAAAATTTATGTACAAAAATAAAATATTACATAACATTGAACATTGTAATGCTGTTTTGTTTTCACGTGTTTAATAAATACTTTGGTGTGAAACAACTTAGTACAAGTTTGATTGCTTTTTGCGATAAGTCTATTTTTGAGTTGTAGCCCCACCTGGATAAAAATCCACCAGCCGCCACCGATCACTTCACTTGACCCACGTAAATACAGGCCACATGTGCGTGATGCATGTGGTTCACAAAAACAGCAAGATGGCACCATACACCTTTATAGCCAGGTCCTGACCAACACAATGCTACATGAGCACGATGTAACACAGTGCACAGTATCAGCTGTCATTCACCGTAAAAAATAATAAACTAAAACAGGGCAAGAATATGGATTTGATTTATGCAGAATGTAATGGAAATAATCCATCGCCCAGATACACACAGAGAAGGATATTTTGACATAAAATACAGTTGACTTAGTTGCTAGAGCTGTTGCCTCTTAGCTAGAAGGTTGCTGGGTCGAATTTTGGCCTGGAGACTTTCCTGGGCAGGGAGTGAAAGAGTGAATGGTTGTTTGTCTCGTTTGTCTGTATGTGGCTCTGTGATGGACTTGCAACCTGTTCAGGGTGTGCCTCGCCCTTTGCACAGTAAATGTCAGATTTGGGCATCAGTAGCTGCGTTTCCATTGCAAATGTGAAAACGTTGTCGACGTTCTGTTAATCTTGAAAAAACAGTTTCGCAACTGTGGTGTTTCCATTAAGTAAGAAAATATATTAAAGTCACATGTGAATAAGTTTGTTCTCGTGATAAGTCATTACAAACATGGCGGCAACAGATGAGAACACATGCGTATTGCTACCACAACACTCTCATCATCAGCCATAAGGAGATGTCAGCGTCTTATTGAGGCTTTCAAGCGACAAGCCCCTTATACTTGGGAGCGGGTACATATGCTGTGTTTTTGGGAAATAGTTGTCGGTGAGTTTACTACTTTCTTTTTCTACTTCACTGATTTTACTACTACTTCTACTTCCTGTTTTCTTCTTCTTTGTCTTTTTCGCCAGTAGAAACATCCGGTTGTTGATCACGTGGCTCCCGTGATGCAAAAAAAGTGTTTCCATTACAGTTTTGCGAAATACACCAATTTCGATATGGCCAAAAAACCACCTCATCCTAGCGCAAAACCCTTTTGTTGAAAAAAAATTTTTTTTCAAAATTGACATGTTTCCATTAAGCAAATTTATTTTAGGAATTCTAATTTGTGTGTTTTCATGGTCAATGGAAATGCAGCTAGTGATCCTTGTGACTCTGAAAGGAGGAAGTGGGTAAAAGGGAATGGATGGATGAATGGGCGCACACACATACTGTTTATTATTGTGTTTTACAGCATCGTAGTAAACTAAAATGCATGTGTGTATGAATTGCATTCACAAATATTAAATTAAAAGCTTTTTTAATACTTTACAACTATTCAGCTCTTGCAACAGAACTTTAAACATTCCATTTTATATAAAATACTTTATAATTAGATATTAGAATGTAATCTAAAGCTTGGGTCCGTGTTTTAATTTATTCAATTTTACAGTATTTGAAAACATCATTACAAGTATGTCTTTTAGCTTCAGTAATATAATTTTACCTTCTTTCCTCTGTTTGACTGATATAAAATTTGACCTTTTGCATACTGGACCACTAAATCCAATTATCTGCTCAATATACAAATGACTGTAAATTGAGTAAAGTAGTGACATTTGCTGGGTTTTCTACAGGTTTTACTATTAAACAGTAGCTCATTGTTGGTTCCACATCCTGAGCTGATGAAATCAGCAGCTGTAAGCTGTGTTTTCCTGTGACTGCTAGCACTGTGCCATGTTGGCAGCTCAAGTGAAGCAAATCCAGTCTGTTCCAATTATAAAGCGGAGCACTTTACTTCAGTTAAGTGCATTACTCCCTCATGAGTGCGTGGCTGTACTTGTCAGTGCATGACCTTCCCTCCTATTTATGCAAAGGTAAAAGCCTCTGACAAATTAGCTGTAATTTCCTCATTATGGTAAATCCTCATATTCTCAAGAAAAGTGTTATTTTTGTTAGAAATTGGCCCTTTTTTGTAACATTTCAACAAATACATTAAAACACACTCTGCTGTACTAAAATATGACTAAACCCCATCCAGTCATATACTGTAACATAGACAGCTAAGTATATGAGCACTGCTAACAAACAATAACTGAGCTCTACGTGGTATTTCCTGCATAGAAAGTGTTTTATCACATCCTCTTATAAACATTAAAAAGTACTCCACGTACGACTGACTAAATGTGGACTAAATGTAAACAGAGAGCTTTGCCTTACAGCTCAGCTCTCTCTCTTCACTACAACAGACTGGTATAGAGTCCGCAATACTATGGAAACCACATCAATCCATCTGTCAACCTCAAGTTTCATTCTTCCCTCACTTGTGAACAAAACCCAAGATACGTGAATTCCTCCACTTGAGGCAGAACCTGACCCCCAACCCAGAGAGAACAATCCACCCTTTTTCACCTAAAGAAAAGGCAACTTGCAAATCTAACTCACACACTTATATAAAGACTAAATGGCTGATAAAAATGGATCCACAACCCCATACACGCAGAACACATTGTACCTTGAGAAACACAGTTAAATGCTTTCTCCAAGTCTGCAAAACACAGGTAGACTGGATTAGCAAACTCCCATGACCCCTTGACCAGGACCCTAGAGAGAGTAAAGAGCTGGTCCACAGCCAGGACAGAACCTGCATTGTTCCTCATGACTCTGAAGTTCTACCACCAATCAGGCTTGTTTCTCCAGTACCCCTAAATAGACTACCAGGAAGACTAAGGAGAATGATGCCCCTATAATTAGAAAACACCATCCGGTCCCCCTTTTTGAAGAGAGGAACCAGCTGCTAACCCAGGGGCACTTCCCCCAATGTCCATGAGATGTTGCAAAGGCTTGTCAACCAAGACAGTTTCCCAACATCCAAAGCCTAATGGAAATCATGGCGGATCTCTTTTTCCATGGGAGGACATGTCAAAGGTGGGACCTCTGTTCTGCTCTGTTCAACTAGCTGGATATTTGGATTCTGATCACTGGATTCTACAGATTGGCTTGGTGGTCTCCTGGTGTTCTACAAAACAACATCGGTGGTTATTCAGGCCAGATGCCTGACCATTATGAAGGACTGCCGTTCTTTCAGCACTCAGACTTTTGCCCTGTGCGAGCTGGACTCGGTCTGCAAGCAGTTCTGCTGAGGGTCACAGGCCGGCTGTGGTTCCTGGACTTTGCTGGCAAGATGGAATTGGTCTTGGAGAAAGATGATAGCTCGGCTCGGCAGGATTGCCCACACTGTCTGATTGGATTTGCCACATTGGATGTACCAGCGGACATTAAGGCAGATGGAAAATTGTTATTGTCTGCCTGACCAAAAACATTTTCTTTGTTCCCAAACAACTGATTACAGATTCACCGCGCCCCCAACACACACACACACACACTCACACACAAACACACGTTGCCTGTGTCCAAAACAGCAGGACGGGTCCTCCGGAGGACCCAGACTCCCCGGTCTTGGCGGGCCGGGTCCTTGGTAGACCGGGAAGACCGGAAAAAAAGAGGCTGTGAATTTGGACGGTCTAGCCTCCCCTCCTTACCCCGGCATACGTCATGTCACCTAGCAACTGTGACGACACTAAACAAGCAAACTTAAATCAAAAC
>NW_013953508.1:64059-65676 GCF_001266775.1 Austrofundulus limnaeus
TTTTTATGACGAAAAAATAATATTTAAAAACATGTCCATACAAACGATAAAAGTATTAGAATTACAACCGCTAATTTTTAAAAAAATTTTATATCCCCATTTTTTTATTTAAAATGTATTCTTTTCTCTCGCTCCATCCGCCATTACTAGCATAAAAAAATCTCCGGTCGGGCTGCAATGCATTATGGGATATGCTGGGCCGGGAAGGATCCATCAGACCTGTCCTTCGATTCGGGCCAAAGGAAGGACGTATTT
Source organism: Austrofundulus limnaeus (assembly GCF_001266775.1). Classification (NCBI taxonomy): domain Eukaryota; kingdom Metazoa; phylum Chordata; class Actinopteri; order Cyprinodontiformes; family Rivulidae; genus Austrofundulus; species Austrofundulus limnaeus. The sequence goes on from NW_013953508.1 coordinate 64,315, forward strand.
GTCGGCCGCATCGGAGGAGTCTTCGGTTTTGGACGTCCTTCGTCGCGGCGCTGTGACGTATGCGGCCGACAAATTCGACCTTTGGAGGACCCGTCCTGCCGTTTTGGACACAGCCGTTGATCTTGAAGGCTCTGGATCGAATTTCTCTGGGGTGTTTACGTCGACTTGTGGCTCCTCCACAATCTCTCCCCCCTCTCACTCCGTCTAATCCAGGGGTCACCAATACGATGCCCGCGGGCACCAGGTTGCCCGCAGACCCCTTCTGAGTCGCCCGCAGGACACATTCTAAAAATAGCACTGACGGACTGATCAGCGAAGCAGCGCTCTAATTTAAATATTAAAAAAGGAACCAAAGTCACCCGTGTGCTCTTCTGGGGTCTCATTTATAAAGGGTTGCGTTTTTTTGTTTCAAAGGTCCTCATGGCTCAGCAGCAGCAGAAGCATAAATWTTACTGTTAATAAAGCTGATGAGAAAGTTGAATAAAAATCTAAGTCTGATTATGAAGGTAAATTAAATATCTGACAGTGATCATTACACAGTGTGGCTCTAATTCCTCACTTCACCATCTGTGTCGCAGTTTCCCGTCTCCAAAATGAGCGTACGCATGAGTCAGAGCTGGCTGAGGCACCGCACATTTTCACGTCAAGTTTGGATTTTACAAATCATAACCTTGGCGTAAAAAGTGGCGTACGCAAGTTTCTGGGCTCAAATTGTGCGTGCGCCAGTTTTATAAATCCAACCCCTGAGCTTTTATTAACAAAACACTTTACAAATAAAGTCAACAAATGCCATTGTTATCTCCCGTTAAACCCACAGAAAACAGGTGATTCACTCCTCCTGCGTGTCTCTCAGAGCCCCTCTCTGTCCTGAGCTCTGCCTGATGCTCACTGCACACAGTTAACTCCACCCCCAACCCCCACCGTTCAAAAAATTAACCCTTTAGGGCACACATAGAAAAAAGGGGCAGATATAAGATTTTTTTCTTCTTTCTGCCTCCTTTCATTTCAATTTAATTTGTATATTTTTGTTGTGTATATATGTTGTGTATTTTTTTTGTTTGTTTTTAATATGTATAAAAATATTCAGCTTGTTTACCTCTCTGAGTAGAGGGAAAAGAAGCATTAAAGCGTAGGAGAACAAATTATTTTCGCAATTATGGGGAGCATTGGGCCTCATGCAAGAACCGTTCGTACGCACAGATTTGTTCTTGAGTTGTGCGTACGAGTGATTTAGGAGAATTTGTGGCATTCACCAATGTTTTCATATTCTAAGAATTTTTTCAGATACGAACAAAATTTACGAGTGGTCCAGACCTGTCGTATATTTTACATACAGTCAGTCTGCTGTTATCCAGACGGGTT
>NW_013953508.1:67161-71525 GCF_001266775.1 Austrofundulus limnaeus
TATATATATACTGTATATAAAGGTGAGTCATACCAATTTATGTTTATATCAAAGAAGTAGCCCTTCCTGTTACTCGGTACCCCAAAAGTAGCTCTCAGTCTCAGAAAGTTTGGAGACCCCTGGTCTAATCTGATCCCCTGAAGGTCAGTTTGGAGCTGCACAGAATGAACAAGTCAACACCAATATTCTGAACTTTGGCTGAGCTATGGGTTTTTTTCTTTTGGGGCTGTGTTCTTCGGACTCATTCCCTCTAAATTCATCTGGCTAATAAATGTGCTCTTGCTTCCTAGAGTTTTTTTATAAACACCATAGGGTATCATATTTTGTTGATATAATATGATGTTTGTTTTTTCCTCATTTAACCTTCTGTATTTAGTTTTTTTTTTAAGGTTGCGCGACCCCTGCTGGTTTCCACATGACCTGATCACCTGTTACCCCATGTTTTTGTCATGTTTGTGTCTTCTAAAATGGGTGTTCTTAAATGTAATTTCATTGTGCTCCATACAATGACAATAAAGCCATCATCAATCAATCAATCGTTCACCACCCTGCCACCGCCAAGCTTTTTAACCACCTGGTGAACTCAGCTCAGAGTCAAAGTCTCCGAACTCAGCTTCCTTTATGAAAGATGTGTCATAGTACTGAGAAAGTCTGAGAAGTATTCCATGACAAACAACCGTCAGAGCCTGTCCCCCTGCAGGGGTGCAGGGAAGCTACCATTTCATCTACTTGGAAAAACTCCAACACACAGGCACCAAGTCAAGGGGCCAAAAGTAGACCCACACCAGCTCAGCACCTCTCACCATGGGCAAGTCCAGGGTAGAATAAGGTTCAGCCCCTCTCAAGCAGATCAGTTCCGGAGCCCATGCTCTGCGTAGAGGTAAGCCCAACTATATCTAGTCGGTACCTCTTAACCTCAAGCACAAGAGCCAGCTTTGGTGAGGCAGGGTCAGAGTGCAAAGGCCCCTGCCTTTGTCTATTGCTACATCATACACCTGACTAGTATGGTCCCTCCTGCAGGTGGTGGGCCCACAGGAAGGCAAACCTGTGTTGCTCATTTAGGCTGAGCTTGACTGGGCCTCATGGGTGGAGACCAGGCCACCAGGCCCTCACTAACAAACCACTTCCCCAAGCCTGACTCCAGACCCCAGTAACCCATGTCTGGGCAAGGGATACTGAGCTCCTTGATTTCTTTCTGTCTAAGTGTTTTGAATCTTTCTTTTTTTTGTCAAGCCTATCACCTAGAACCAATCTGTTATAGGAGACACCGGGGGCAATTTTTTTTGTCCCAGACAGCATAGCTCCTATAGTCATTCAGACACATGAACTCCTCCACCACGACAAAGTGACGATTCAACGGAGGAGGAATGTTTTAGCACAGGGTTGGGCAATCCTGGTACTCGAGGGCTCGCAGCCCTGCAAGATTTACTTATTTCCTTGCACCAACACAGTTGATTCAGTCACTGAATTACCTCGTTCAAGTTCTGCAGAAGCCTGACAATCACCCATTCATTCAAATAAGGTGTGTTTGAGCAGAGAAACAGTTAAAACATGCACGATGCCCACCCCTATTTTAGCATGACAGACAAATTAACTTAAAAAAACATTCAATTTCAGCAGTGAGCTCTAAAAATGTACATCAGGACTATTCAGCTGGCAGCCCGCGGGCCGACTGACCAAAGTTCCGCCCACCAATTGGTTCATTCACCTCTTAAGCCCAAACCCCCGGTTTTCTCCTTTAATTACTATAAGTTATTTTAGTTCGACATAGACAGGTTTGGTATCTACAGAAACACCAGAATGTTGGCTAAAAGCTGGTAAAAACATTTCTATGAACACTCAAGACAGTTAAAACTACAAGCTGTTGAAGATAAAACTATGAAAGTGAAAATAAAATTGGTTTAAAAATTTGGCAAGTCAGCGATGTCAAAATATTATTAATGATAAATAAGAGGCATAATGTGTTATTTTTGTTTTTGTTGTTTTATTATCACTACTTTTATTACATGGGGTTCTTTATGTTGTATTCATGATTTAATGCAGCAAAATAAACTATTTCAAAGGTAACAGATCTTTGTAATAGCTGGTTTATTATATTTAATGACTTTAATTGCCGAATGTTTGGCTCCTCAGCTGTTGGTTTGCGGTAACTGTGGCCCCCAGATTAATTTAGTTGAATAGCCCTGATGTACATCATAACTTGTGTAATAGAGAGAGACACAAATGCTGTAAATATGGTGTTTTGCTTGTAGGATTTGTCCAGATTTATAAATTATGGGGCGTAGCATTAGCGTTCGCTTCGTCTCTGCATGATGACATTAACAAATGAGTCTCACCATTTGCAAAGGCTGTGTTCCATTCAGAAATTACTAAACGTAAGCGTTTATCTTTTAGCTGCAACATTTAAGGCTTAACTTTTACATTTAGATTTAGGATTCTGTTAGGATTTGTTTCTTTTTTTAAGAGTACCCACAAACAACTTAACTGACGAGGAAAACAGGACAAAGACCAAAATAGTAAAAAGGTAAGTGAGTTTATTATACAGTGAACTGGTCCAGGGTTTTTGCTGAAAAGGGAAAAAGAGACCGTTTAGGATGATGTTCTCAAGTGTTTGAAGTTGTTGAATGTGTTAATTGTTGGTTTTCTTACAGGATCCAGGCGAGGAGGCTGACAAGGACGAGGAGGTTTGTGGAGGTTCTTTGTTAGGAATCCAGCAGTGACATTTATTTTTAACATTTTATTTTACACCTGATGCCCCATGGTACATTGATCAGGATAAGTATAGTATTTGTAAGCTAGAGAATACCTGGAATTGTTGTATTTTATAACCCAAAATGCTTTTTTACACAGAGTTAAAACTTAGATTTAAAGAAAAGATTTATTCACTAAAATAATGTCAAAACATCATAAGCTAATATATAGATTTGCTAATACTATGCTTTATGTGTTATAGTTGTACAAGCATGCAAAATACTGTATTTATTCATGTACAATACTAGAAATTTATCCTTAAAAATTATCCATAAAGTGCGGGGATAGTATTATACACGGGTTATTGATAATTCGATTTTTATGCTTTTTAAGATCAAAAAATGACGATCGTATTATACATGAATAAATACGGTAATTTATCTGTAGTTTGCTAAAGTTTCTAATTATTTGCAACCAATTCTTTTGGTTTTGATGAGAAGTTTGTGACTTCAAGACAACCTCTGAAAAGTCTCACAAATACCTTTAAAAATCTCTCAGGCCAAAGGGTCTTTTCAGATGCTTCAGTTATCTGGGACAACCTCAATCCTGCACTAATGTTAATCCATCCAGTCCAGTACCATGCAGCTGGTGCCTGTGACACAGGCCTGAACTAAAGCAGATTTCCAGTGATCTACAAACCCGGATGGCATACACACACAGTCTGAGCCGGGGGCCTCTTACGCAAGTTCAGCCAGCTGTGGCTCTCTGGGTTCTGCGTGCAGGGAATGTGTTTACATAACGCTCATTTGGGCTTTTTCACTTCACATAGCAGGTTCTAAATAAACTCCAAAGCAAGCAGACAGGATTTTTTTTATTTGTTGCACTTCTGTCAAGAAAGGAGGAATGTTTTGTTTTGGATTCAATAACTGTCATTTAAAACTGGGTGTCAAAACACAAGATTCAGTGAGATTCTGTAATCCTGCATATTTCTCTGCTGAAAATGAAACCAGTTCATTGAACTTTTGAAGTCCCAGAACCTGTACTCTCTGTTTTCTGCCTTTGGGTTATCTTTAGATGACTGGATTGCAGTGAATATACAAGAGAACAGATTATTATGGCGTTCAAAGTCTAGTTTCAGCTACTCTTGTTACAGAACAGTCACTGTGTTCCTTTACAAGTTTCAAACACTTTATTACACAAATGTTAAAATCACCAACAACGTCGCATGACACAAAGGCAGCCATGGTTTCTTTTTGTGTGTAAACATTCAATTTTTAAATAAAGTAATTTCTGGAAAATTGGGCAAAATGACTTAATTTTAAAGTACTGTAAAATAATCAAAAAGGAAGATGATGGCGTTTTATTTTTGCTTCTGTGTGCTCGCCTGTTTGTCTTTGGGTGTCTGTCTGTTAACAAAATATCTTTCAAATTACTGGACATGTTTTAATTAAATTTGCAGAACGTAATCATTGAATGTAGAACTGATCAACTTTAGGAGCCAACCATAGTTATCTATACCAACTAGAGTGAGTCATGACATGACTGTGTAATCTAATGTAGAAGCTATGGGACTAAGCACAATGGACAAGAGTCTGGCTTTACCATTATTGTACATGTTGGAAATACTGGAAAAAATGACTTATGATGTAGAAATCATAAAAACTATTAATAAT
>NW_013953508.1:75027-77925 GCF_001266775.1 Austrofundulus limnaeus
ATATATATATATATTCTTCTTTTGCTAAAATCAGTGACATTAAACCCGACTAGACTTAAGTGTTTTTTACACAGTGTGCACATCAGATTAAAAAATATATAAAATAAAAATTACAATTATTCTTTCTAAACCGTTGCTGCTGGTTTCTTTTGATCCCAGCTTTCTTAAAGCTGGTGCCACCACCTCCATATAACCGACTCTGAGCCTTGTCCTGTTTTTTTTTTTCCCTGAGGCTGAAAACCATGGCCTGATCTGTGCTAAGCCCTGGACTTTAAATCCCTCTCAGACGCACAGTAATGCGCTTGGTGTGGGACCACACCGGGGTCATGTCACTCATCTGGGCCCAGACCACACCTCTGTGTCTGAAACAGGGATCTTCTCCTCCCCCCATTGTCCTCCTCATCCTCTTTCATTTCTTCCTAACCACTAACACTCATCTTGGGCCCCATCCGACCTTTTGCTCTCATCCTATCTTCCGCCAGAGAAGAGATTATTAATCAGCAATGAATGACATTACTTTTTTAATATCATTTTTAATTTGGATCAGTGGAGCTCCAAAAAAATTACAAAATCTAGACATTTTATTTTCTCATGTCCTGGTAGATATTGTAGTGTTTAGCTGTGAAAGCACACTGAGAAACCTTTACTGGAAATGAATAGATGTAACACATCTTTCTAATTTACATCACTAACTTTACCAAAACCTTTATATCAAATTTGAAAATGATGACATAAAATTTAGAAAGTTATGTGAATTTCATTAAAACACTCTTTCCTTAACAAATGAGGTTATACAATAAACTCATTGAATAATAAAACAGCAAATGATTGGGAACTTTTATGTTTAAAATTTATTTTAAAAATATGTTTTATTTCCAAGATTTACATTACAGGACAGAACAATAAATAAAATGTATATTATTGTTTTCACCAGATTTTGAAATCAGCTAATACAATTTTATAGAAGAACAATGCATTGCTTATTACAGTACTATATACCAAAAGTAACTTACCATACCTGCAGTTGACAGTGTGTTTATATTCATTCTTAATTATAAGAGCAAAAGTCTTCTCAGAAATAGACATTGGAGTGGGCGATACTGGGATTAATGGTATCAATTCGATACCAAGTAAATACAGGGCTAGTATTGCTGATGTTGATACCAACACCAATACTTTTTTTTACTTGAAATGTCGTGTTTATTAAATAATTTAGTTATTTTACATTTAGTTAGTCAATTATGACAAAATAGAACACAACTGTAGGCAAATTAAAATGTTTTAAACTAACTACAGCAATATAAAACCATGTAATTCAATACAGTTTAATTACATAAGGCCAAGTCACAACAAACATGTGACATATGTTGACTAAAGACAACAGCAGAGTGAGAAAATGTCAGTTTGTCCTACAACAGTAAAGGTTGGTTTATGCTTTCTTTTGCACGTCTTGTTCCCCCTGCTGAGTGACAAAACATTGCATAACTTCTGTCTGCTCTCCCGCTGCTACCTCCTAGTAGCCACCGTGTACATTGCCCCCTGTCAGAACTCTGTGGGGCGGGCCTTGCGACTCACTGTGTGTGATTGGTTAGAACCTGGTGGGTGTGCTTGTTCATGAGGAGCAACATAGTGTTAAGGAGCAAGATGAGAGATTGACTCAGAGCAGCTTCTGCGTGCTATTTTGTTTTAAATGATATTTTTGTCAGAATCCTGTTGTTAAAAGAGATAGAAGAGCATCTGGTTTGATTCTGTTGAACATGAGCATGCAGTTGATGTTTACATTTTTTTCCCATCACCATCGTGAACAAAAATAATGATAAAAAGTATTTCCTCCATGGAAACTTCACCCAACACTAATCGTTGAATGAAAAAAACAAAACAATACCCAGTCATCATTATTGTTGTTTATATACTTTAATATGAGCTATGGGAGGGGAAAAGGAGGTATTATGATAATTCATGGCTCGTCATATTTTCAACCCATTTACTCTGTCAAGAAAAATCATCCAAAATGTCTCACGTCGTACTGAAATATAACCCATGTTTATACTTATAGCAGCAAGGAATAACTTAACCTAAGCCTAACTATAGGATTTTATCATACCTGAAAGTATTCAGTCTAATGTCAGCCTCATGGACAGAAACTGGAAGTTAGTTCCACAAGAGTAGAATGTGAGATCTGAAAGCTCTGCCTCCCATTCCACTTTTAGAAACTCTAGAAACCATAAGTAAACCTGCAGTCTGAGAGAGAAGTGCTCTGTTATACGGAACAAAAAGGTCTTTAATATAAGATGTTTTTTTTATAAGGGTAGAATGCCCCCCTCCAGGTTGGGGGAGAGTCTCTGCCTCAAGTGGAGGAGTTTAAAGAGTAACTTACCCCAAAATTAGCTTTTTTCAGCTGATAAACTGTCTAGAATGTGTCTAAAATGTTATATAGTACTGTTTCTGTGCTAATTTTGATGTTTTTGTACGTATTTGTTCAAATCTGGGGAGGAGGGGAAAAAAGGCAGACAGACCGCAGCAGCGGGGCAGCTGCAGCCGAACCGGACCGAACTTCAGTCAAACAAGACCCAATACTTTTATTCCTGATTTAAACTAGTGATCTTGTGAGCAGCTGCAGCTGTATGCTTTTTTTTTTTCTGTCAGGCTGTCGGAGGCTCCTCCTCCTCTGTCCTGTGAGGCGGACAGCTCAGCTGAGCCTGTCACGTCCTCTCGTCCTGGCCACACCTCCGCTCTCTAACCCCACCCCTACCCACTTTGATGCATTTTTCAAAATTTGCCTTGGGGCGGAGTTATCTTTTCACAGGGGGGTAAGATACACTTTAAAGGGGCAATATGATGTAAAATCAACTTTTTAGAGTTTTATATCATGTTATAATGTTATCCTCTGATAAAAAC
>NW_013953508.1:78072-79483 GCF_001266775.1 Austrofundulus limnaeus
GGGAGGGGAGGAGGGGAAAAAAGGCAGACAGACCGCAGCAGCGGGGCAGCTGCAGCCGAACCGGACCGAACTTCAGTCAAACAAGACCCAACACTTTTATTCCTGATTTAAACTAGTGATCTTGTGAGCAGCTGCAGCTGTATGCTTTTTTTTTTTCTGTCAGGCTGTCGCGGAGCGCTCCACTCCTGTGTCCCTTGAGGCGGACAGCTCAGCCGAGACTGTCACATTCTCTCGTCCTGGCCACACCTCCGCTCTCTAACCCCATCCCCTACCCACTTTGATGCATTTTTCAAATTTCGCCTTGGGGCGGAGTTATCTTTTCACAGGGTGGGGGGTAAGATACACTTTAAGTATCTGGGTGTCTTGTTCACGAGTGATAGTAGGATCAAGCGGGAGATGGACCGACAGATCAGGGCCTTGTCCTCAGTAAAGAGGGTGTTGCTTCGGTTGGTCGTGGTAAAGAAAGAGCCGAGCCTAAAGGCAAAGCTCTCGATTTACTGGTCTGTCTATGTTCCAACCCTCACTTATGGTAATGAAGTGTGGATCATGGCTGAAAGAACGAGATCCCGGATACAAACGGCCAAAATGAGCTTCCTTCATAGGTTGGCCGGGCTCAGCCTTAGAGATAGGTTGAGGAGTTTTGTCATCCAGGGGAAGCTCGGAGTAAAGCCGTTGCTCCTCTACATTGAAAGGTGTGAGGTTGTGCAGGCATAATGACCCAGGGTGCAGGCAAAGTCTAAAATGCAACAAAAAATTAATTAAAGTAAACCAAAAAGCTGGTGAGGCAGCTCAAAAACTCAGTTAATCAATTCAATTCAGTTTATTTATATAGCGCCAAGTCACAACACAAGTTATCTCAGGGCACTGTACATGAAAAAAAGAACAATGTAAAGAAGAAACCAACAGATTGTGTTGAATCACTTCATCACAGTCTCCCATTCTGAGCAAACGGTGGAGAGGAAAAACTCCCTGCTAATCAGGAAGAAACCTCCAGCAGAACCAGGCTCAGGACAGGAGACCATCTGCCTCGACCGGCTGGTTGGAGGACAGGAAAGAGACACAGACAAACACAGAAGAACTGGTGTATTCTCCTCTGGAAGAGAGACAAAGAAAAAAACATATTATTGATAGAAATAATTACAATAAACACGTAGAGAAGAGAGACTAAATATAACAGTAGAGTGAAGAAATGTGCTCCGTTTGTGCTCCAGCAGTCTAACTCTATAACAGCAGAAATTAAAAATAACTCAGGAAACCTAAGTCTAACTATAGGATATACCAAAAAGGAAAGTCTTCAGTCTAATCTTAAAGAGTAACTTACCCCAAAATTAACTTTTTTTAGCTGATAAACTGTCTAGAATGTGTCGAAAATGTTATATAGTACTGTTTCTGTGCTAATTTTGATGTTTTT
>NW_013953508.1:81899-84089 GCF_001266775.1 Austrofundulus limnaeus
GAATTTTGTAGGCCCTGTTGTAGAGCCTAACTATGGGTTCTAAGATTTCATTTGTTGGTACAGGTAAACAGTACGACATGGTTGAGAGTATAATGGCATGAAGATAGATATTTGAAACAGAAGATGTCAGATTGGATCTAATTTTTGAATAAATGTATAATTTCTGTTTCAACTTAGTGGTTAAGACTTGTACATTTCCACAGGTTTTGTGGTTCAGTTTTTTTTTTGTTTGTTTTTTTTCCTAATTTGCTTGATGATTATTTGAGATAGTTTTGCAGCCATAACAGAATAGCTAAAATTGAAAGGAATCAAGGTTTTTCAACTGTCTGGTCAAAGTCAACAACTCACATATTTTTCAGTGTTTTGGCAGTGGCTGTGTATGAACAAATGACCACAAACCTGAAGGAACTGAAGCAAGAAAAAATGGTTCAAAATGTATAACAACAACAACAACAACAACAACAACAACAACAATAATAATAATAATAATAATAATAATAACAAGTGAATGACTTTAGATATGATGCTGTTGCAGATTCTTAGTAATCCAAAACAGCAAATCCATAAAACTGCAGAATGGAAAGCCAGTTATTTTATTTTTAGATTTTGGATTAGATTATTGATGATGAACATGGTTTTGTGAGGCAATCATGAAATGGTTCAGTGTGTTTCTTTCACTTTACTTTTATATTATGAGGAATTTTTTAAACTATTTTTATAAACTGAGACTGATATGTTATTTGTGGTAGCTTAGGATGTATACCTTTTTCCAAATATTGGTGAGGACCAGACAACTTTTATAATCCCTTGATGGATAAAACCTTATTTACTTTTTACCAAGACTGTAAAAAAATCTGATTAAAAAAGAAAGGCCAAATTAGGCAAAGTCAGACCAGCAAGCTCTAACTAAAAGTGACATTTAGGGGTTTAAATTCAGTGCTGAGCTGTAATTTGCTTGCCACGAGAGGATCTGGCTTTGTGGGATGTGAGCCAAAGATCCAGCTCAGGAAGAAAGGCTGCAGGGTCACAGGGATATCTTGCCAACCTTCTCCAGGAAAGGTAACATAGGGTGAAATTAAGTTTCACAGCCCTTAATTTCATGACTCTGCTGACTGCCTGGTTTCAGAGAATCTTAAAAAAAACACTCCTGTTGCTGAATTAATATATTTTTGTTCTTCAAAAGTCACAACTGCTCAGTCCAGATAGCATCATTTGTTGAAGATGGCGAAAGGATTTTTGTGACTGATTAACTGAATTTTCTGCTCTTTTATTTAGAATTCCAATTCATTGATCATAATTTTCTTAAGCTGAGAGCGGCCATTTTCTGCATAAAATTCTTTTCCGTGGTTTTCTTGTGGATCACAAAATAACGACGACTGTTTTCTCGGGATAACGAGTTAATATCCCAATGGTTTTCCTCTTGTACATCATTCAGCAACCATGGAGATGGCCCCTCAGCTGGTCTTTGATGAAGTTTATTATTTATTGACTTATTTGATAATTTGTTTATTTACCATTATTTAACCATGCAAATCCCATTGAGGTCGCAGATCTGTTTTGCAAGGGTGGCCTGGGCCTGAAGGCAACCTAGTGCACATAATTTTGTGTCATTTTTGCATCATTACACAGGCTGAAATTGTGATTTGTTTGTCTTGTCCAGATAACTTTCATATCAGCACTTGTCATTTAAGGAGATGCTGGCCCAACTGCAGATCAGCAGGCATTTTACACAGTGATCCTGCTAATATAATAAACTTTACTGGTCACCAGCTGAGAGGATCGGGCCATTCCATGGACTGAATGATGCACAGAAAATCATAACTTGTTATCCTGACAAAACATCAGAAAAATAACTCATTATCTCAAGAAAATGCATCTTGTTATTTCATGAAAACATAATTAACTCGTTATTTCGAGAAAACAGTCCTTGTCATTTTGTGATAACAACATAATATGTCGTTTTCATGAGAAAACCATGAAAAAAAATATATGCTGAAAATGGCCACTCTCGACTTCCGTAAGGATCAAAGGGAGTTAAGCATTTGTATTTTTTGACAAACGCTATTCGACCGGCCTTGACACAAAATGTCAAGAACCCAAGACCGAGGCATAACATTCTGAGACCAAGCCCAAGACCAGAATATTGCTTATCGAGATGTGTGTGTGTGTGTGTGTGTGTGTGTGTGTGTG
>NW_013953508.1:90354-91676 GCF_001266775.1 Austrofundulus limnaeus
ATGTATGTATGTATGTATGTATGTATGTATGTATGTATGTATGTATGTATGTATGTATGTATGTATGTATGTATGTATGCATGTATGCATGCATGTACACAGTATACATACATGTATGTTATGTACACCCCTGGTCTAGAGGAGATGAATGACTCACTGCAAATGATAGGAAAGTTTGAGGGGGCAAACCAGAATAACTGAGGAGATGGGAACGTTTTCGGAGTCGACCTGTTTGGAACACTATTGGTGCGAGAACAAAAAAATCTCTCAGGAAGGTTTCAACATTTGGATGACACAGAATGGTCAGAATTACAGAGAGATTTCTGCCCAGTAAAAATACATGTTTTTTCTCCAGCAGCCGCAAAGAGGAAAAGAGGACAGCAGCAAACTGGAATCAAAACAAGAGATGTCAGTGAGAGAGTGGAGGAACAAGGGGTCTTTCTGCAAAACAGATTCACACCACTGGAAGAAATTGTTTAGTCAGAACCAGTTTCATTTTCTGACCCTAGCAAAGGAGCTGAGACCAGATTCAGGCCAAAATCAAAGCAAGTTTGAAGAGAGACTTTCACAAATAAAGACATTCTGATTGTCTCAGACAAAACTGTGGATCAGATTAAATGCATTTAGAGCAAGAAAAAGGCCAAAGTTCTCAGTTTTGCTGGTAAAGTGTCTGATCTAACACAGAAGATACTGTAAATCACAGCTGAATATCCAGCTCTGAAGACGCTCATCATTCATGCAGGAAGTGATAAAGTCATGAGATGAATGCTGAATGCCAGTGTTGTTGTTGTGCAGATCTGCTCATGGATTCAGATGTGGGTATATGGGCACATTTGTGTGAGCATAAACAACATAAACACACACATTAGTGTGCCACTCTGCAGCACCTCTCAGCAGGTGGAAAAAATCTGATCCAACCAGCAGCACCCTCAACTCAGGAAATATCAGGAATCCACCAAACATTTGACTGGTTTGGCAACAGAGCTGAGGAAGGCAAACACAGTCTCCAAAGCAGCATTTCATGGGAAAGGACTTCGATTATACAAGGACTACCAGTAAGCCGTTCACTGGACTGATTTGAAATGTAACATGACTTTGGTTTTGTTTTTAATAAAAAGAAATGCAGAATCCATTGAAGAAACAGTTTGCACTGCTATTTTTACAGTTTGACTCTTTTAAATGCATATTTAAGATGTTCAATGTGAAAAAAACATGTTTCCTGAAGAAAAAAAATGTAATTCTAAAAATGTTTAGATTTGTTTGATTCAACCAAATACAGAATTCAATAATTTAATACTTGATTTCATGGTTAAAATTGTGAA
>NW_013953508.1:91891-93420 GCF_001266775.1 Austrofundulus limnaeus
GTTTAAAATGTATGTTAAAAAGTTTTGTAGGTTTTTCACCTATTCATTGATTCACACTCACTGGTGAAAATAAAAAAAGGTTTGAGTGAAATCCTGAAGTCTACAAGTCTTCTTTTTCACTTGTGGGAAGCCATGAAATTAAAGGACACTTGACAGTTGTATAAAGTACCTCAAAGTGATACTTGAGTAAAAGTACAAGTATCTTATCATAAAAATACTTTGGTAAAAGTTAGTCTTCTCTAAAAATATTACTTGAGTAAAACTCTTAAAGTATCTGATATGTTTTGTTCTTAAGTATCAAAAGTAAATTTCTGACACAAAATCTACTTAAGTATTAAAAGTAAAAGTACTGAGTAAAAGTGAGCAGTTAGATTTCCTAAAATGACATTTATTGGGAGGTAACTTCTCCAAAAAATATATTTTCTAACAGCGTGCAGCTGTGATGGGTTGTGTACAAGCTAACAGGGTGTCAGAATGGTAAATATTTATACTTCTCATCCAAACACAAATAAATTCACTCTATCCAGGAGTCACAGGATAGTATTTTTTTAATAATATCTCGGAAAAAAATAGGAGTAACGACTTTCTACTTCTTATCTTTCTAAAAAATGTAGTGAGTAGAAAGAACAGATAATTGTGTAAAAATGTAATGAGTAAAAGTAAAAATTACGCTGAAAAATGATTACTCAAATAAAGTACAGATAACCAAAATTTCTACTTAAATACAGTAACAAAGTATTTGTACTTAGTTGCTTTACAGCTCTGCTGAATGCGATTTAGAATCTCAAGAAGAATATGTACCTCAGTGAGTCCATACCTACAGCCTGAAGAGGTGATGAAATATTTAGACTGTTTGCTCTTAAACGTTGGTTGACAGAGTTCAGTGCTGAGAACTCTGTGGGCTAAACATGACCTACTTCCTGAATCAAGTTCCTGTTAGAAACAGGACACAGCAGGAGAGTGATCATCTGATTTCTGCTGAGCCTGAAGGACAGCTGCACCCAAATGAGACACCGATGCAACAAGACGTTCAGAGGAGTGATGAGACTTTTGCAGAATCAGAACAGAGAGAGGATTTACTTCAGCCTGCAGAACTGAACACCTCTTCTTCTCCACCAGAGAAACCTAAAACGTCAACTGAGGATGTACGACCTACACCAGGGATAGTCAGTCCTGGTCCTCGAGGTCCGCAGCCACACCTGATTCAGTCAGTGAATTACCTCTTCCAAGTTCTGCAGRAGCCTGAAAATCATCCATTCATTCAAATCAGGTGTATTGAAGCAGAGAAACAGGTAAAACGTGCAGGGCTGCAGACCTCGAGGACCAGAACTGACTATCCCTGACCTACACCCTAGATAAAATTATACCCGCAAGACTCCACTGCTGAAGAAACAGCATGTTGAAGCTCCTTTAAAGTTTGCTGCACAACATTTAAACAAGCCTGTGTAATACTGGGAGAATATAGTCTATTTTTCGGACTATAAGCCGCAACTTTTTTCCTGAACTTTGAACCATGCGGCTTATAGTCC
>NW_013953508.1:97405-102664 GCF_001266775.1 Austrofundulus limnaeus
TGGACTTCCCTCTCCTCCATTCCTCGTGGTCTTCTCCAATCCGTAAGCTACAAAACAAACAACAAGATTAATTCTTATTCTCACTCTATCCAAACCTACAACTAATTCAACTCCTTCCTGTCGTCAACAGTGAAACCTACCCCTTCCCCCTTCACTTGTAAATAAACATTCACTATTTTGTATTTCTGGTCTCCCGAGTCTGATTACTTTCTGGTTGCACATTCTTGACAATTTGTTAAACCCTGATAGTATGTTCCAACTATAATTATGTCAAGAAGCAATTCAGAGAGTGATCAGTCATCTTTAAAAGAACGTATTAAATCTAATGAGATTTTGTTACAAGAAATGCTCCAACAACAAAAGGTAGCAGCAGCTAACCTAATAGAGCTAGGAAGTATGGTTCATGATTTAAGTTTAAAAATAGGAGCAGCAACCCGTCCCCCAGATCCAGCACCAGTCAACCTGGTCTCTAATCCTTCCATGTTCTCTGAACGTGTTATTCATCCAACCCGTGAACCCGATATTCAACCTTCTGAGTTTTTTGATGGTGATCCCATTCATTTTGGTGGATTTATCTTACAATGTGAACTAGCGTTCAACCGCTCTCCTTCATTTTTTCCATCATCAGCAGCTAAAATCACCTACCTGATATCAGCATTAAAAGGTCCTGCACTCCGGTGGGTGAATGCCTATTTACAGACTCATCTTGTCTCCTCTCTGACTTTTCAACAGTTTCTCCAAGATTTCAGACGTGTTTTTGATCATCCCCTCCAGCAGGAGGAAGCAGCAAGACTCTTACTATCCATCAAACAAGGACGACGAACTATGGCAGAACATGCGATTGGCTTCCGGGTCACCGCCGAAGAAACACGGTGGGACGAACAAGCATTAAAAGGTACATTCGTAAATTCCTTAACAGATCAAATAAAGGACCAACTCGCATTACGAGACGAACCACAGAGCCTGGACAAATTAATTTTAGCCATCCGCATCGACAATCGCCTCAGAGAAAGACAACAAGAAAAGAACTACAAATCCCAACGATCTCTCGCTTTCACTTCCGGGGTTAATAATTCTTGAGCAATTGCTTCTGATCAGTCTGAACCCATGCAAATCGGCAGAACACGACTACCACCAGAAGAGAGACAACGACGTTTTGAAGCCAGACAATGTTTGTACTGCGGCCAAAACGGACACTTTATCGCCAAATGCCCAAATCGTTTAAAAGCCAGGACTCACCACTAGAACAGGGGAGAGTGGTGAGTAATTTTTCCCCTGAGCATCGTATGTGTATTAATACCATGATCTGTGTTAAAGAAGTCAAATGCCCCATTCAAGCGTTGATTGATTCTGGTGCTGAACAAAATCTGATTTCTGATAATTTGGCTAAACAATTGCAGATGTCTCTTCAGCCTCTTCCCCATCCCATATCCATGACTGGACTCACTGGAACACAACTTTCTTCAATAACCCACAAGGTCTCCAATATACACATCATCATCTCCGGTAACCACCATGAGGAGGGTGAGTTTTTCGTTTTTCCATCCCAGAACCCTCAGTTAATACTTCCCGTGGTTATATAAACACAATCCTACAATAAATTGGTCTAAGAGGATCATTAAAGGGTGGAGCGATAACTGTATGTTACATTGCCTAAAGTCTGCCATTAGCAAAACTCCCCCGATTGTAAAAGTACCAGAAGATATCGATCTCTCTAAAGTTCCCTCTGAGTATCATCATTTAGCACCTGTCTTCAGTAAACAAAGAGCTTTGTCATTGCCGGCTCATCGGCCATATGATTGTGCCATTGATCTTCTTCCTGGTGCCCCACTACCCAGTAGTAGACTTTATAATCTATCTGGCCCAGAGAAGGAGACAATGAAAAACTACATTGAAGAGTCCCTCACGTCTGGTATTATCAGACCCTCCACGTCACCTGTCGCTGCCGGTTTCTTTTTTGTCGGAAAGAAAGACGGCTCTTTAAGACCCTGTATTGATTATAGAGGTCTAAACAACATCACCATTAAAAATAAATATCCCTTACCTTTAATCGATTCCGTCCACGAACGCCTTCACTCAGCCAAAAATTTTCTAAACTTGACCTTCGCAATGCTTATCATCTCATCAGAATCAAACAGGGAGATGAATGGAAAACTGCAATTAAAACTCCTTTGGGTCACTTTGAATACTTAGTGATGCCGTTCGGCCTCACCAACGCTCCAGCTGTTTTCCAAAATTTAATCAATGACGTACTTAGAGATTTTGTCAACGATTTTGTGTTCGTCTACTTAGACGACATTCTGATTTATTCTCCTGACTTAAAAACTCATCAAAAACATGTTTCTACGGTCCTTCAACGTCTCCTCGAGAACCAACTGTTTAAAGCTGACAAATGTGACTTCCACCAATCATCTGTTTCTTTCCTGGGTTTCATTTTTGAGTCTGGACATTACAGAACTGACCCCGAGAAAGTCAAGGCAGTGGCAGAGTGGCCCATTCCAACAGATCGTAAACAACTCCAGAGGTTCCTGGGATTCGCAAACTTCTATAGACGGTTCATCAGAGACTATAGTCGCATCGCAGCTCCTCTCACCGCTCTCACCTCCACACTCAGGACATTCCAATGGACCCCCGAAGCAGACCAGGCCTTCGGTAAATTAAAAACGCTTTTCTCTTCCACCCCTGTCCTTCGTCACCCGACTCCTACCGGACAGTTTATCCTGGAGGTGGACGCTTCAGACACAGGGGTTGGGGCAGTTCTCTCCCAACGGACAGGTAATGAAAGGATACATCCTTGTGCTTTTTTCTCCCGTCGCTTATCTCCCGCAGAAAGAAACTACGACGTGGGTAACAGAACTGTTGGCAATCAAGATGGCTCTTGAGGAATGGCGGCACTGGCTTGAGGGGGCGGAGGTCCCATTCATCATCTGGACCGACCATAAGAACCTGGAATACATCCAAAAAGCCAAACGTCTAAATCCTCGCCAAGCCAGGTGGTCTTTATTCTTTGCACGTTTCAACTTTGTCATCACTTACAGACCCGGTTCAAAAAATGTGAAACCAGATGCACTTTCAAGACAATTTTCCATCAATGACCAACCTAAGACTGCCTCACCCATTCTCCCGGACTCCTGTGTTGTGGGGGCAGTYACCTGGGCCATTGAGAAGGACATTAAAGAAGCACAAAAGACAGAACCCGACCCTGGTAATGGTCCACCYGGTAAGACCTTCATCCCTTCTTCCATAAAAAGTAAAGTGCTCGACTGGATACACTCACATCGTTTCACCTGTCACCCTGGTAGTAATCGCATGATTGCTTTTGCTAAGAGATATTTTTGGTGGCCTGCAATGTATAAAGACATTAAGGAATTCGTTTCAGCCTGTCCCGTCTGTGCAAGCAATAAATCCTCGAATCAACCCCCCGCTGGACTTCTACAACCACTGCCCACACCAGCCCGTCCATGGTCTCACATCTCGGTGGACTTCATCACTGGACTCCCTCCATCTAGTGGTAATACTGTTATTCTTACTGTCATTGACCGATTCTCAAAGACTGCACATTTTGTCCCCCTAACCAAGCTTCCATCAGCCCTTGAGACTGCCAAAGTATTGGTCCAAGAAGTTTTTCGGATACATGGAATCCCAACTGACATCGTGTCTGATCGTGGCCCACAGTTTTCCTCCCAGGTTTGGAAAGAGTTCTGTAAGGTTTTGGGAACCACCTACAGTCTCACCTCTGGTCATCACCCCCAATCGAACGGTCAGACAGAACGATGCAACCAGGAGCTAGAAGCTACATTAAGGTGCGTAACCAATAACAACCCCTCCACCTGGTCTGAACAACNGTTCTGAATGAAGCTCCGGACGGTAGTCTCTGGGTCCTCATTAGCTTAATCGGGGATGCCGGAGAATACGAGGTTGTCCCTCATGCTTCCGGCCTGGATGTCTAAGATGGTTTCCTTCATCTTTTTATTATCTCCAGATAGCTGTGACATCCCCTCAGTGAGTTGAGACAATTTTCCTTTCAACTCGGTGTACTCGCTAACTAGCAGAGCTACTTGCTCCTGGCTAAACTCCAGTGATACCTTCAGAGCCTGGAATTCTTTACGCAGCACCTCCACTAAAGCTAACCGGCTATCTAAACTGCTTAGCTTTTGATTGATAGACTCCAGTATGTCCTTAAAGCCTGCCATTTCTGGAGAAATATTTGAAATATCGTCTGAGCTTGCCGAGCAATTCCTCTTTGATGTAGGCGTGCTAACTGTCATGGTAGCTGCGCTGCCAGAGATATGCTTGGGTTTGCCCGTGACTATTTTTTCAAAATACTCGTCGATGAAAATCTCCAGACTCTCCACAGTTTCTCTGTCCAGTTTGTTATAATGAAAAGTCAGAACCAAAACCATTTGTATGTGAAGACTGTGGACATAGGTTTAGCCAGAAGCCTAATTTAAACAGACACGAGAATCCACACAGGACAGAAACCATTTTTATGTGAGGACTATGGACATAGATTTAGCCAGAAGGTTAGTTTAAACAGACACATGAGGGTCCACACGGGACAGCTAGTTGTGAAAAGCTAGTGTAGCCTTTCTGGTTGCAGGCAGACAGCACCTGCAGCGCAAAGCAGGAGCAAACAAGGACGGGAAAATGTTCTCAATTCCAGAGCGAGTTGAGTTTTTTGATGACATTTGTTTTTTTAACATCAAACAGACTCTGACATGTTGAATAAATTTGAAACTGCGTTTTTGGGAAAAAAAAACTTGAAAATGTCCATGAGATTGCTCTATATGTCTGTGTACCTGCAAAATGAGGTAAATTCATGTAAATTACAGACAATCTGTACAATTTGACATGTATGCAAAACCAGGATAGGGGATTAAGCTGGGATTTTGCAGATATTCTCGTTGAACTAAGCCTCAGTTTGGTTTCACAAAAGCTGTGGTGAATTAGTTATCATGGTGATTTATTCTTTGCAGCTAGCCTGTTCCAGACCAGGCTAACAGCCAGGCTTAGTTAAACCTGGTGTCTTATCTGTTCAGTCATTTCTCACATCCATCACAAACCTGTAACTGCTTGGTGGTGAGGTGAACCCAATTGCAGGCAGGCAGGAAGACTTGAAGGATTAACAAAAATTTATTAAATAAATGGCCAACGTGGTGGCAAAAAACAGAGAACTAACAAAAAGCAGGAGCAAGAAAGCCAGGGCATAACAAGAATCCAACATGAGCATCCAAACAAACAATGATCAGACAATGACAC
>NW_013953508.1:102749-104431 GCF_001266775.1 Austrofundulus limnaeus
CTAGCCTGTTCCAGACCAGGCTAACAGCCAGGCTTAGTTAAACCTGGTGTCTTATCTGTTCAGTCAGCTCTCACGCCCATCACAAACCAGTGGTTATTAGTTTTGTTTTTCATTGATTCATTTATCTAAAACAAAATAACGTAAATTCTATATGCAGTAAAAATACAATCTCAAATTAAATGAAAGGTAGCAGAGAAAGGAAAAAATCTTATATCTGCCCCTTTTGTCACTAAAGAAATTCATTCAAAAACAACCTTCAAATACCAAACACAAAACAAAAAACATACAAAGAAGAAAGACAAAAAGAAAATCAATAAAGGTTTAACTCCTCCTTGAGCAACAAATCCTACATAATACCATTTTATATTTCTTCAACAGATTAATCTTTATCATTCTCTTAAATATACACACTGATCTGTCCCTTTTAATGTCATCMTCCAGATCATTGCATCATTTTATTCCTTGTGTTGAAGTACTTTGTTCCCTCAAACTGGTTCAAACTTTAGGTTTGACAAACATRTCTGTCCCCTTGAGATTGTAACAATTCTCTCTTTTAACAAAATGTAATTGGATGTTGGAAGGTAATGTGTTTTTATGAGCCCTATACATGACTGATAAAAACTATAATCAACTAAATCAGAACTTCAATAACTTCAACTGATGGAAGTGTGTATTTGATGGGTGACTGTGATGGTTTCTTGTAATAATTCATATCAGGGTTAGTCCTAGCCTGTTTGTGCCCTGGGCAAACATCTCCTCCGGTGCCCCCCAACCCCACCCCACCCCCACTCCCTGAGCTGGACGTGCCCAGCTATAAAATATAACTTAGATTATTGTGCACCAACACAGACACACTCAATTTCTTAAAAAACTAAAGTAAGGTCATTTCTGTTAGGTAGATTCATTCTTTGTAGTTTTGGCAATAAATCTTATTGGAAAGCCTGTAAATGTCCCTTTTAAATTGTGCCACATTTGTAAGGAACATACATCTGTAGGATGAGCAGTAGAGCTGAGGATGTGGGTTTCACACTTAAAATTTTGACAAATCTTCTCTGCCAAACAGCTTGTTTTACTGTTGCTATTGACACTTGTTTTGAGCTTCTGGTCCCCCAAGTGCTGCAGTCAGGTGCCAAGAAGCATTGCTACAACACAGAAATAATCTTCTGAACAACAATTTCCTCTTTTTGTGCTTAGTTCATGTAGAATATAAACACACATATTAAGACATACATATGCCATGAATTTAAAAGCTTAAAACAAAAGTTTCACCAATAAAAGAATATTTAGGAAAATCAGACAATCATACAAATTTCACTGCTTTAGTGTCAAAGATTTAAACCTTTTTTTGACAAGAGAATTTACACTATTTCACTTCAAGAGACACAAATTAAACTCCACACCAACTGAACACTAAAAAATATGTTTAATACTGTTGGCTATATTCACAATATTATTATTATTAATATGAAATGTGATTTGTTTGGGATGAATGGTGATTTAGTGAACTATTAAGGTGCTGCCCAGCAAGGGAGAGATTAAAAGATCTGTCTTTTATGGACAATTAAAAAAACTCCACAGACTTCAAGAGATGCCCCCTACACACACACACACACACACACACACACACACACACACACACACACACACACAACCTTACCCCACATTGAAAATGTTATTTTAAT
>NW_013953508.1:106650-110986 GCF_001266775.1 Austrofundulus limnaeus
GGGATGAATGGTGATTTAGTGAACTATTAAGGTGCTGCCCAGCAAGGGAGAGATTAAAAGATCTGTCTTTTATGGACAATTAAAAAAACTCCACAGACTTCAAGAGATGTCCCCCTACACACACACACACACACACACACACACACACACACACATTCTTATCTCCTCTGTCTCCTGTCAGACTGAGAACTGTGAGGATTTCACAGTCACATCCCTGATTGGTTCTGGCAGCTAACAGGCAGCAGCTGGGGCAATCTCCCTGATGAGCCACTGGGCTTTATAAGGCTTCCTCTGAGGACACAACAACGCTGGAACATATCATACACTTGGGTATGGTTCTGAGCCACCTCTTGAGTTCTATTCTCTGAGTTACTCTAATGTGTATTTCTCTCCCTTGTGATTTCTCTCCAGTTGAACCCCTTGTGGATTTTTACCCCTTGTGGATTTTTACTGTGTGCTCATCTGTTAATACGCCTACCTGCCTGCCTACCTCAACGCCGACCATCTCCTCAAGAGCCAAACAAATATCATCTGTAAATACTCACCTGACTCATCGTGCACTCCTGGACTTCCCTCTCCTCATTTCCTCGTGGCCTTCTCCAATCCGTAAGCTACAAACAAACAACAAGATAAATTCTAAATCTCACTCTGRTCAAACCTACAACTAATTCAACTCCTTCCTGTCATCTACAGTGAAACCCTGGACCTACCCCTTRCCCTCTCACTTGTAAATAAACATTCACTATTTTGTATTTCTGGCCTCCTGAGTCTGATTACTTTCTGGTTGCACATTCTTGACAATTTGTTAAAACCCTGATAAGAACAGTGCTTCGCTGTGCTCAGGCTAATAAAAACTCTGCCACAGTGTTCATTCAGTCTGTTTCTGCTTCACTGGTGAAGACACCGTGAGGGGCCCCAGCTTCTTGCTTTTCTGTGCTGGAAACAGCTCGTTTTCCAGCTTCTTTCTTTTTGTCGCAGCAACCTTTTTCTTTTTGAAATTACAAGGAAATCTTTCTTCTGATTGGAGTACAACTTTTGTTGGAGCAGCCCCTGAGCTCAAACCAACTACTGGAGCCACCTTGCTGTGAGTTTTTCCAAAGCTCCTGGCGAGTCCTGGTTCTGACCCGTCCTTTCACGCTGCTGACTGCACCGGGTCCACAAAGGCCTACATCCATTCGACCAACAAAGAAGGCCACAGTGTCTGCTGTCCACAAAGGCCGACACCTCTAAGCTGGCATCTTGTCGACCTCCCTCGTTTGMTTGGCCCGGACACGGTAAAAAGCTGACGTGTGTTCATCTTGGCTCGTAGGCTCACCGCTTTAAAATACACAATTTAATGATCATAACCTTAGCTAAGATTTGTTCGTCTGTTTGTCTTGCTCTATTTTGTCTCCTCTCTGTCTCTCATCTCTCATACACACACACATCCATAAATACACACACACAGAACCCTAAATGTATATAAAATAACCTGCTTTTACTTAGTTAAAACTGTTAGAAAAACTGCTTGATTAATTAGTTCATCTGCTTAGAAAAGGAAATTAATTGTGTTATTCTGAGAGCTCATTTATTGTTTGATCATTGTAATCACTTATTAATCACTCAGTATTATCCTCTTAATAAAAGTCAGTCTTTATCTGGCCAAAATAAAATTACGACTCTGTGTGTTTTCTGTGTGTATTTTGATGACCATAATACTAATTTATACGCAAAGCAAATTTTGCTATTTCATCACGTTTTTCTAAAAACATTTTTCATTACGATTAAACCAAGCGGTGATGCAAATAATATCTAAATAATAGCTAATAATTTGTACTCAGAACATTGAGATAAAACTAACAGCAAGTGAGGACAGTTTATTAATCACAAGAAGTTCTCAAAACCCGAAGAAAATTTAAACAGTTTCACATACATCTTATATTGCAATGAGCATGTACAGTAAATGTGCAAATAACTTTGGTACTAATACAGTAAAAGGTATACAGTACATGTATGACAGTTAGAAATGTCCTGGAAACAGTTGAAGTGGAGATGTGAAAATGAAAGGCTAAATCTTACACAGGAAGGTTCAGCTTAAGATGCATCAGTGTCATCACAAAGTGTTGAAATAGACCTAAATCACTGTTGAGTTTAGGCTTAGGAAAAAATGACTTTACCAGATCAAATATAGTCATGAGCATAAGGAAAGATGTTTGACCAGTATAATATTTAACTTTAAGGTTGTTGTTCTCAAAGCTTTGCTCATTATACAGGTCTTTTAGCATTATGTTCTCTGTTATTCGTCTCTGCAGTGCTTGTTCGTCTTCTTGCTGCATCAACATGTCACAAACTTGAATTGCAGCAGGAGCAGGTTTTGCATAGTCATGTTCATATTCATCCTGCATGTCACAAATAGGTTCTGAATTCTCTTCCTTTGTATCAACTGCAGCAGCTGAAACCTCAGGAGCAGAGCCTGTAGCCAGGTCTAGAAGAACACGTGCACACTGGAGCTTCTCTGGAGCGTAGTGGTGCCTTCACTCGTCTGAACCTGGATAAAATAAAAGGCAAACAACAACAAAGAATGAGCAAGCAATGCTATTTTTACTTAATAAAGTCCAAAAATAACTGCCTAAGTAAAGCCAAAATGAATTACAAATTGATATTAACATTGTTATGCATCCAAATAAATATATGTTCAATATCAAATCTTGCTAAATGACTGTAGTAATTATGATTTATTATAATAATTTGGAATTATTACATTGCTTGCTAGTTTTTTTAATTTACCTGTTCAGTTTTGACTCCGATAGTTGAAGTTCCTTTGCTGAGTCAGCCTTAGTAAGCGTCTGTTAACTTTAATGTAGGAGACCAATCCGGATTTGACGTCTTAGAAGTCAGCAGGCCTCCCTGAAGACACAAAAATACATTTAGTACAATCCAGGGGTGTCAAACTCCAGTCCTCGAGGGCCGCTATCCTGCATGTTTTAGAGGTTTTCCAGCTCCAACACACCTGATTCAGTGACTGAATTAACTCTTCAAATTGGGCAGAAGCCTGTTAATCACCCAGCGATCAAAATCAGGTGTGTTGGAGCAAGAAAACCTTTAAAACATGCAGGATAGCGGCCCTCGAGGACTGGAGTTTGACACCCCTGATACTATTCTGTCATGTTGGAAAACCTTTAGAGTACAAACTTAGCATTCAGATTTTATCTTGCTGTCTTTGAGTGTAAGAAAAGTGCTTCCAAATAAAATGCACTTTTAATTGTAAACCATTATCGTTTTCATACAGGAACCGAAGAAAAAAGTTTGGGAAAACCCCACAAACAAAACAAATTAATAGAACTCGCATCCTTGCTGATTATGTACTGTATATATTTTGTTTATTTTATT
This sequence comes from Austrofundulus limnaeus, assembly GCF_001266775.1. NCBI lineage: Eukaryota > Metazoa > Chordata > Actinopteri > Cyprinodontiformes > Rivulidae > Austrofundulus > Austrofundulus limnaeus. The sequence continues at coordinate 110,020 of NW_013953508.1, forward strand.
ACTGAAGATTACTTTGTACAAGTTGTAACCAATATGGAGTCCTGTGTTTTTATGGGTGATATTTTTCTGTTCCTCTTGTTACTTTGTATATGTCAAGAATCTAAGGTTCAACACACAGGTGGAACTGAGGAACAAGACCAGGAAGCAGAGTAAAAAGATAAGTGATTTTATTACAAGTGATATGGTGGTGGACGTCTTGCTGGAAGAGGAGGGAAAAGCAGAGGTGAGTATATGTTTTCCTTAGATAGAGAAATGATTGAGAATATGGGCTGGTTTGTTAGAAATAATGATTTGGTTCCTTACAGGTTTCCTGGAGGTGAGCAGCATGGACCAGAGGAGGGTTTCCAGAGAAGGTGAGGATTCTTCAGGCAGAGTGGCTTGGTAAACAACACCAGAGTTTAATCCTGGTGATTGGTTCCTTGAGAGTGAGCAGTGACCGATTAAGCTCTCCAATGCAGCTGGTCGAGCAGGATGTGGTTCCAGAGATTTCCAAACAAGTAACCTTGGGAGGAGAAGAGAGCATGAGGTAAGTCAATTTTAATTTACTTAAACTACTTGAATGAGGCTTTAACACTACCAAACAGGTTAGATGCTTCAGCGTGGAACTTCTTCTTCTTCTTTAGGTTTTAACGGCAGCTTGCATCCATTAATGTTGCATTACTGCCCTCTATTGACTCCTACTAACTACACCTCAGATTCTCTTAAAGATCCCAGTAGTTTTTAAAAAACGAAATATCTTCTTTTTTCCCTCAATATTATTCAATTGTTCGATCACCTTCTCAAATTTCAATTCCCTACTAACACCTAGTTCCGTTTTTAATAATCTTCTTTGGCTTGCATATTTCCCACATTTAATCCAAACATGTTCTACTGTCTCTACATCATCACACCATCTACATAAACCAGTGAGGTGTTTCCCCATCTTAAAAAGATTTCCATTTAGGAAACTATGCCCGGTTCTTACTCT
>NW_013953508.1:117605-119136 GCF_001266775.1 Austrofundulus limnaeus
CTCCTTCCTTCCTCTTCACTACAATCCATACTATTACAGTCACTTCTTTCTAAATCCAACGTTGTCATTTAAGTCGCATTTATCACCAAAGTTCAGCTCCACCCTTCTTCCTGGTTGTATGCCAAATTCTTCACCAAACGTTTTCAGCCAGCAGCTATCCGGTGTCCTCTCACCGAAACCAGCCTGCTCAGCGTGGAACTGCTGGTGAAGACTCCTTATAAACCTCAGCAGCTTGTCAGCTCATCAGCAGCACATGGGAGCAATCAGGAACAGAACCAATCAGAAAACAAGTTGAATCATCACAGTATACTTACCAAAATGAATTTTATGTGTGCTGTGGGAACTCTGTGGTTCTATCACTGGTAATGTTTGTCTGCTGGCATTTTGGGCCTCACAGCTAGACCTCATAACAAAAGCAGTTTAGCTGCAACTTGTGGCTATGATTAAGCCACCATGACTCAAATAATGCATCATCAGCATTAAAGACTAGGACATTTCTAACCAGTTTATGAAGATTGTCAATACAACTGATGCTAACAATTAAAATATACTGTCTGTAGGATCCTAGGCCACGCGACGGCTTACAGGTTTAGTATAGTGCTGCTAAGCTAACCACAGCAGAGACGTATCATAAACAGAGCAGTTTCAACACTCATCAGTTTAATGAAGATGCAAATCTGTTAGATGTGTCTTTCTTTACCGGAATAAAAGTGGTCCAAACAGATTCTTGATGCATTCAACAGCAGATCATTGCGATGGATGTTGCCAAGCCAGACTCGTCGATGTTCTGCGCTCAGCTCCTCAGTTTGTGGTCCTTCATGCTTTCGGACTTTGGGTAAACTGTGAAAACTGTGCTTAGTCAAACCGTCTGCATGGTTGGAGCAGACATTCACCCAACATGAAACAACCATTTTGAGCAAAAAACAAAAAATGCAGTAAAATCTTTAAAAAATATGACGAAAAAAGTTGGGGATCTCAACAATAACTCGACTGTAACTAATGTGACTTCTGCCTTGCAAGATGGCGACGACTAAGTCCCGCCCACAAATGTTACGTCACATGGGAACTATGTATGCTCTGTTTTGCTTCCCCTGCATCCTTTTTCAGTCGTCAGGATCAGACCCAGCTTGGATTAAGACAGGTATTACTGATTTAAAACATATTTCACAAAAAACAAAGAGGCATGAAAGAACTGTGAACAGTGTTGTATAAAGTACCACAAAGTGATACTTGAGTAAAAGTACAAGTGTCTTACCATAAAATGACTTTGGTAAAAGTTAAAGTCTCCTTTAGGAATATAACTTGAGTAAAAGTGTTAAAGTGTCTTACCATAAAATGACTTTGGTAAAAGTTAAAGTCTCCTTTAGGAATATAACTTGAGTAAAAGTGTTAAAGTGTCTTACCATAAAATGACTTTGGTAAAAGTTAAAGTCTCCTTTAGGAATATAACTTGAGTAAAAGTGTTAAAGTGTCTTACCATAAAATGACTTTGGTAAAAGTTAAAGTCTCCTTTAGGAATATAACTTGAGTA
>NW_013953508.1:119558-121123 GCF_001266775.1 Austrofundulus limnaeus
CCTTTGATTTGAATGATTCTGTCCTGCTGGAGTGTGACATGATTTGTTTGTGTACAAACTAACACACTATCAGAGTTTATTGGAGGATGATATTTTCAGCTTCTTTCTGAAACTGTTCCATCTCATCATGCATCATGTGGACAGGCTCTACAACCAGCTCCAGAAGCATCGACTCTGTCTTTGTTCACAGAATCATGCAGCACTTCAGACAACATACAAAAGGGCAGGTAAATTATTTACTATATTGTGCTGTTTAATTTTACCATTGTACTTAACCAGCTAATATTTCTTGTTATTTTACCTGTTGACTAAAGATGAATTTTTCCCACTTGTTTCTGTTCAGAGACTTCATCCCTCCTCTCTGTGAAGAACATGGTTTGTCTCAGCAGGAGAACAAAACGTCGCTCACTGGGCTCAGGTGATCTTCACATCTCCTCTGACCACAGCTGAACCTGAGAGGAGCTGAACACTAAAGAGAATCCAGACTTTCCTCAGGTACAACATCACATCTCACTGCACTGACCATGCTCTATAAGAATCTGGTTCAAACATCCTGAATTTAACCAGAGTCATGAAGAAATTTGTTTCTCAGTAACAGAAGACCAACATTTATGTACAAAAAATAAAACACTATATGACATCATAATGCTGTTTTATTATTTTTAATTTGCTTAATTAATACACTGGTTTGATACAACTTAGTACATGTTTGATTGCTTTTGGAGATGAGTCTATTTTGGATTTGTAGCAGTTTGACAGCTGCACTTGGTAAGACTTCTTGAAGTAAAAAAAAAAAATTCAGATAAACAAGATTAATAATCCAACATATTCTGATCTTGTTTAGTATATGGGTCTAAAAACAAGATCAAAAATACTTTTTAGCTGATATCAGACTGTAAAACCTGGTTAGAGGAACAGTTTTCTGCAGTAAAATGACTCTACTGCTGAGAAACATTAACAGATTAAATAACATACACTTTAAAGGAGAAAAGAAAAGTGTTTTTAAGCTAATAGTAGCTGAAAGAAAAGCATAAAATAAGCATCTTGAGAAATTTTCATATCTCAAAAATTACATGCCAACTCAAATTTAAAAGTTGAAATGAGGAAAAAACTCCCAGGTTAGAGAGCGGAGGTGTGGCCAGGACGAGAGAACGCGACAGCTAGCATTAGCATAACTGATGCTACATGGAGAGTGACCACAGTATCACAGATAGTTACATCTCTGAACGTCTGAGGTGGAGGATTTTCACCCCCTCCTCACCAGAGGCAGAGAGAGACTTGATCAAGTCAGCTCAGTCTGGGACTGACTCGTGTTGGCTCCCTGGATCAGGACCTGGACCTCCAGCAGTGAGCTGTCCCCCTCACACCACACCAGCCTCGGACAGAGGAGGAGGAGCTCCGACAGCCTGACAGAAAAAATAAAAGCACACAGCTGCAGCTGCTCACATGATCACTGTTTAAATCAGGAATAAAAGTGTTGGGTCTGTTTGACTGAAGTTTGGTCCGTTAGGGCTGCAGCTGCCCCGCTGTGCAGGACGTACTGCTGGTGTGTGTGTGTGTGTGTG
>NW_013953508.1:122123-125776 GCF_001266775.1 Austrofundulus limnaeus
CTTTTGTATTGATGACTAAACCTGTTTTCCACACCTTGTTTTAGTTCCTCTGTACATTATAACTGAATCACACTCAAGACACGTCACCGTGGAGAGCCGTTAACCAATATACAAATTAGCCTGCAGTACCACTGCTCCACCCATATGAGCAGCAAAAACACGTTTTTAGACCAAATATTACAGATTTGAACAAATACACACAAAAACATCAAAATTAGCACAGAAACAGTACTATATAACATTTTAGACACATTCTAGACAGTTTATCAGCTAAAAAAAGTTAATTTTGGGGTAAGTTACTCTTTAAGCCATGACTGTAGCTCATACAGTGGTAGTGAGTGGTGGAGTATAGGACAACATGGTTCAGTATGTTGTGATTAATTGCTCTAATCAGCCAGAAAATACAACAGGAGTTTTATTTTTCGGGTTCCTGAAAGAAGAAAAACTTGGACAGACGTGGATATGTGAGCTCCGACGTCAGAATGACATTCCAAAGCTGTTTGACCGGCTGTGCAGTGAGCACTTTGAAGAGGAGCACCTGAAATACAAGCCCTGGCTTCTTCCTTCAATCGGCTTCACACCAGGAAAGCAGGAGCTTTTACCAGGAGCAGTGCCAACTGGTTTAGTTACAAACGAAAAGCAGATGGAGAAAATGATGCTGCCACAGTCAGAGGTCAAGAAGATAAAACGAGGAGCTAACTTAAAAAGAGAACGACATCATCCTGGAATCATTTCATAAAGTGGTCTGCTTGTTTGTGACCAAACATTTTTTATCCTTCAATGGAAACAAGGTGTGTTCACTGTTTGCTCTGCTCATTCAAAATTACTACAGGAGTTATACTAAGTTCATCACTGTGATAGTAATACAGCACTGACATAACTGTTACTTTTCTATACAAAATGAACATTTTTATGTCACGTTAGGTTTATTAATTCATTTTTGGGTTTCAGTGTTAATTGTTGCCTTTTTTAATACCAGGACTTTTATATTGTGCTTGCAGTTATTTTGGCAGCCCTCCAATGAGGATGTGGTGAAGGACCAGGCCAGAAAACATGATGGTGGCCTGCAGTGGAAGGTTTCTTATCTCAGATATAAGACTGGTGGTGCTGTGGTGAACCAGTGAAGGAGCCTGTCACATGTGTGACATTTCTTTTATAGTGTGTATCCAGTTCTTCACAACTAACATCAGCCTGAGCTTCTACACACTTTTGTTGCATCTACAGTTAAGATGGACACTGATTTGAAGATGTGAAATTCTTCTGCATACATTCAATTTATTTTATTTATTTAGAGTATTACTTGTTCACCTGCTCTCAGATCTACTCTTTATGCAGCTAATTACTCATTTTATTAGGTTTAGGTTTTTTTGTCTTTAATTTGAATCTTTTATTTGTCTTTTGATAAATCTGACAGGCGTTTTGTTGTCCTGTCATTCAGACCATGCCAGACAGCTGATGGAAGTGTCAGATGCAGCAGGAGTTCCCGTCCTACGACAACAGTCTGGTCCCACTAACTCCTGTTCCTCCCATCACCTCAGGACCTGAAGGTTGTGAAGACAGAAGCCATAGCTGCCCACAAGTCACGGTTCAACAATACACAACTGATGTGACATTACTTGGTAAAAATAAATGTGATGATCAACTTTTCATGTAGTACTTTTTGTTGTATTTCAGTACTGTGTGAGAAGGTCATTTTGTGACTAAATCTATGAGTATCTAAAGTTGGATTTGGGGTAAAGACCATTTCTGTTTCCTGAAAATAAGTTTAGTAAGGTCTGAAAAGATGACTAGAAATGAGAAAAACATTTTCACACAAGCAGCACTGGTCAGTTCCTGTGTACGTTTGTTGTGAGAACCATTTCCCAGCAGAGTTAGACATGTCATGGGTACTGGAAACCACAGTACTCACAGAAGGGAATGCACTTCAGATCGTGGAGACAGCTCAGGCAGGGTGAACTCTTCTGTCATGTCTGTGTAGTCTAAAGTAGATCAGTCTGCTCAGTCTTCTGTCTGTGATGTATCTGTGGATCCTGGGAACACACACCTATGAACAGTCATGAAAAGTGATGGGGGGGGGGCACAAATTTATAAAATCTGTATCACCATACGTAACTGCAGCCCACATCAGCTTCCTGCAGCCTGAAGGTGAGTGCATGTTTCTCCTGGCAGCAGATGCTCTGTGTGTCCACAGGTACACAGTACCTGCACGTACACCTGCATTAACAATGGACGAGTACTTACAGGAAGGTACTTGTACACACTTAGACTACATAGAGAAACATATTTCATCACATCAACTTGGGAAGGAAGTCAAATTAGGTGAAAATGAACTCAGCACTTTCTTTATATTTATGATTTGTAAAAATAAAAATAAAACATTTTGATCCTTAGATCCTCCAAACAACAACAGTTCCAGAGATCTGATATAACAGCTTTTTTATCTCAGTAATTCATTAATATTTGGTCTGAATCCTTTTTTAGATCATTCTAATAATCAGGTTTATCTACAAACATGTTGGGACTTAATCCTCTGTTTGATGTGATGGATCACAGATAAACACCAAAGCCCTGCACCTCAACACACACTCAATCTGTTAGCTGCTGCATGCTAACCGCTAGCATGTGGCGGCTAATGCTAGTGTTATGATTCATATTTCCAGCATAGAAATTCACATTTCTGCAGAAAATCAACAAACTGTACATTAAAATATAAGTGGTCTGTGGGGTAATCAGTCCTGACCATTCCTGTAGACCACCATCTTCCTCATCCTCGGTATCAGAACCTGAAACAGTTTCATTTGAATCCTGACATCCAGCTGTCGGTTCAGGTTCGTACTGATATGTTGTACAGTATTTTCTTTACTACCAATAAGAGTTCTTGTATTTCTTCAGGTTCAAACATGTCTTCTGCTTCCATTTTAAATGAAAGACAGGAGGACAGTAACGATGGGTTTGTAGGGTCTTCACTGGTCTTTGGAAGGTAGCTGTGGCTTAATAAGTGTCACTTCCTGTTGCAGTGACTCCGCCTCCACTCCGCCTTTACTAAATGACACTCAGGTTATATCAGTTTTTTGAGATTAGATTTTGTTTCTCCTTTAAACCTGATCAGGACCAGGGGTCTCATTTATGAAGGATTGTGTGGAAACCACACTAAAAGTGAACGTACACCAAAAAATATTCAGATTTATAAAACCGTACGTACGCATGTTTCTGCACCTTTCCTTTATAAATCACAGCTGCACCTCAGAGTTTGGACCAGGGTCCTCCTCAGGTTCTACCCTCTACACGCCCACACTCAACCATAAACAGTCAATGTAAAGTATGAATGTTAAGATGTATTTAAATCAGTCAGATGATCAGTGATTGGTTCAGACAGGTGCTGACTGACAGCTGCTCACCTGAACACAATGTCTGGAACTGACACAGATTTTCTCTGGTTTTGCAGGTTTACAGACGTTTAGAGAAATTTAATGATTTTTATCAAAAACTCATCTTCAAGTTAGGAGCCTGCAGGACGATAAAAACAATAAATAAAATGAAATAAGTCAGATAAAGTTGTAATTTCAGCACTCGTCTCCCCGTCCTCTGTTATCTGCAGCAGACCCACACACACACACACAGACACACACACACAGACACACACAGACACACAC
>NW_013953508.1:126776-129592 GCF_001266775.1 Austrofundulus limnaeus
AAATATATTTATGTTTGTGGTTGTAATGTGACAAAATATGGAAAAGTTCAAGGGGTATGAATACTTTTGCAAACCACTGTATATCTGCCCCTATTTAAAATATTATAGTCAAATAAAACAACAAAAGTTCACCCTCAAACAGTAACTCTTACAAATACAAATTAAACTATTTCATATTTCTTCAACCATTTCCCTTTCATCATTTTTTAAACAATGTAACTGATCCCAGGGTTTTATAATCCTTTTCCAGATTATTCCACAGTCTTACCTTTCACTGACATGCATCTGTCCTTCAGATTTGTTTGAATTTTTGGTTTAATAAACATTTGTAGTCCCTTCAAATTATAACAGCTTTCCCTCTTAACAAAATGTGACTGGATGATTGAAGGTAACACATTTTTATGAGCTTTATACATAACCTGCACAATATGATATTCATCCAACTCATAAAACTGTAATAATTTTAATTGATGAAACAGTATGTTGGACAGGTGATAGTAATGATTTCTTTTAATAATTCTTAAGGCTCTTTTTGTAAAATAAAAATATGGTTAGTGATGTTTTTACATGCATTTCCCCAGACTTATGATTATTGTATGATTTATTGTATAGAAATACAATAAGTCATATGTTGAACAATTATTGCATTATATAGTGTAAATAGTGCTTTATCATTAAATAACTCAACTTTATACAATACTGCAATAGATTTGTTATTTTTGTTCTTAAGTAATTCATATGAGGTCTCCATGTTAGTTTTTCATCAGTGATGACTCCTAAAAACTTCACGTCACTGACTCTACAGATCTCAACACCTTCTACTCTAAATGGAACATCAATTGTTTTTTTTCTATTAATAAATATCATGTAATTTGTTTTAATGATAACTTATTATGATTAAACCTATTTTACTGGTTTAAAATGTTGTGCTGTCTGCAAATAAAACACATCTAAACAACCCCGACACATTTACCAAGTCATTAATATATAGGAGAAACAACTTTGGTCCCAGTACAGAACCCTGTGGAACCCCACATACAATATTACAACGTTCAGACCTTACATCATTAATTTGTACAAACTGTTTCCTATTGGTTAAATAACTTGACACCCACTGTAGTGCTGGATCTCTTATACCATATTTGTTTAATTTCTCCAGAAGGATACTGTGGTCAGTGGTATCAAATTCTTTTTTTAAATCAATAAAAACACTGACACAGTATTGTTTTTGATCAACAGCTGTTGTTATGTATTCAGTTAGATCTATGAGAGCCATTGATGTTGAGTTATCAGCTCTAAAATATATTGATTTTTACTTAAAATATTTTGTTTATCGATGAACTGATCCAACCTGGTGACAAACAACTTTTCCTAAATCTTTGAGAACTGTGTTAAAATGATGTTGGTCTATAGTTTGTAAACATGTGTTTCTCACTGCTCTTATAATAGAGAGGGATTACTTTGGTTAATTTCATGTTGTTGGGAAATATTCCAGTTGACAATGATAGATCACAGATATAATGGTTCAATAACATAACCCATTATTTCCTTTATAAACTTCATATCCAACCAGTCTTTTGATCTTTTGTTTTCAAGATTTGTTACAATTTTCATTATTTTTTCTTTGTCAGTTTCCTTAAGAAAAACACTCTTGGTAAAACTCACGACTGTATGGCTTGCATTATCATCAACTTTTGGTATTTTAGCTGCAAGACTTGGACCAACATTCACAAAATAATTATTAAATCTATTTATAATTTCATTCTGATCATGAATTTCAGTGTCACCCTCAAACAAGTATTGTGAAATGCTTGTTTTTGTTTTATTTTTCAGAACACCATTCTTTACTCTCCATGTTGCCTTCATTTCACTTTACTTTTATCTAATAAATCACTGTAACATTCTTCTTATAATCCATTCAAGCTTGTTTTTATATGTCTTGTACTTCTCTTCTGATTCTTTTGTTTTTAATTTCATGAAGCATGAATATAAATGATTCTGTTTTACAGGTGACGTCCCCCATCATTGTGAGGCACAGAGAGGCTCAGGTACTGACCAGCAGGGACAGCATCTGCAGCATGGTAATCTGAGAGTTCACCAGGTACGCCAGGAAGTAGATGAAGGACGACACACCCAGCCAGTAACCAAAACATGTTCCTATGGCTGTGCCCATCAGTGTGCCCTCCCTCTGCAAACAAACACACAAACACACAAACACACAAACTGTGTGGGACAGATGTTCTGAAGCTCATCTACACTTGTATGAAAAAGTCTGTGAACCTTTGGGATTTCTTGGATTTTGTATAAATTGGTCATTAAATGTTCTGATCTTCATCTAAGTGACAACAACAGACAAACACAGCCTGCTTCAACTTATACCACACAAACATGCTGTGTTTGCCTGGTTTTATTGAACACAACATGTAAACATCCACAGTGCAGAAAAAGTCTGTGAACCTTTGGATTTAAGAACTGGTTGACCCTCTTAGGCTGCAAGAAGCTCAACTAAACATTTCCTGCAGCTGCAGATCAGACCTGCACAACGGTCAGCAGGAAGTTTGGACCATTCCTCTTCACCAAACTGTTTCAGTTCAGTAATATTGTTGGGATATGTGGTGTGAATGTGTCTCTGGAGGTCAGGCCAAAGCATCTCAGTTGGGTTGAGGTCAGGACTGTGGGCCAGTCCAGAAGATGTATTTTCTTCTGTTCATGTCATAAACTTGTTGATTTACTTCTGTTTTGTCTCAATGGGCCTCATGCAAGAACCGTTGGTACGCAGATTTGTTCTTAAGTTGTGCGTACGAGTGATTTAGGAG
>NW_013953508.1:131139-131524 GCF_001266775.1 Austrofundulus limnaeus
GACAGTTGGTGGACAGATGGACAGTTGGTGGACAGGTGGACAGATGGACAGTTGGTGGACAGATGGACAGTTGGTGGACAGTTGGACAGATGGTGGACAGATGGTGGACAGATGGACAGTTGGTGGACAGTTGGACAGATGGTGGACAGATGGTGGACAGATGGACAGTTGGTGGACAGTTGTGGACAGATGGACAGTTGGTGGACAGTTGGTGGACAGATGGACAGATGGACAGTTGGTGGACAGATGGTGGACAGATGGACAGATGGACAGTTGGTGGACAGTTGGTGGACAGATGGACAGTTGGTGGACAGTTGGTGGACAGATGGACAGTTGGTGGACAGTTGGTGGACAGATGGACAGTTGGTGGACAGTTGGGGGACAG
>NW_013953508.1:132524-132898 GCF_001266775.1 Austrofundulus limnaeus
AGATGGACAGATGGTGGACAGATGGACAGATGGCGGACAGATGGTGGACAGATGGACAGTTGGTGGACAGATGTGGACAGATGGACAGGTGGACAGATGGTGGACAGATGGTGGACAGATGTGGACAGATGTGGACACATGTGGACAGATGTGGACAGATGTGGACAGATGTGGACAGATGTGGACAGATGGTGGACAGATGGTGGACAGATGGTGGACAAATGGTGGACAGTTGGTGAAAAGATGGACAGATGGTGGACAGATGGACAGTTGGTGGACAGATGGTGGACAGATGGACAGATGGTGGAAAGATGGACAGATGGTGGACAGATGGACAGATGGTGGACAGATGGTGGACAGATGGACAGTTGGTG
>NW_013953509.1:0-228 GCF_001266775.1 Austrofundulus limnaeus
GTGCAGTGATGTGCAACATGGTATTGTGAGCATGACTGAACTGCAGCTCAGTGCTGTTTCCACTTCCTTTATTCACCACAGTGGTATCTTGCTGATGTTTCTAGCAAATTTCGGAAGAATAATTGGTATCAGAATTACATCTTTAGTTGCAACAACAAAAATGCCAAACTACATATTAACTCATTGTTATAAGAAGTCATTGTATCTAGATTATAATTGCCTGTCACC
>NW_013953509.1:1668-10289 GCF_001266775.1 Austrofundulus limnaeus
CTCTTGTTGGGAGATAGGGAATGCCCATTAGTTGCGTCTGCCGATAATAGCACATCAGCCGGCACTCTGCTATTGGGGGGAGCAGAGCGCAGGCGGTGCAGAGAGCTGAGACGCTGGGCGCAGAATGGTACACTAGAGAAGAGACGCACACTCAGAAACAGGCAGAGAGAGAGAGCGCACGTGAAGGYAGAGCGCATCAGCCCATGTAGAGAAGAGGAGGACTGAGAAGGAGCAGGGCAGTGGGAAGAGGAGAGGAAAAGAGGGAGTGGGTGGGGAGAGTTACCCGGTCAGCAAGAGATCGTGGAGCAACTGAGACGCACTGAGGTCTCACTCCCGCTGGAACACAGGCGCATCAATAAGAAGCGCAGGTGGAGAGTGATATCGCAGGAGAGAGTGCGGGAACTTCTTCCTAGAAGCACTGTCCTGTCAAAAGGCGAGGGTAATGCTCCTCGCTGGACCCTCCGGCACAGCTTACTTCAGGATTATCCCAGCAAGGCAGCAGCACTAAGCAGAGGGCACTTACTGTAAACCTGCTAGAAGTGCCTGTGCATCTCAGTTCAACTCACTCCTGTGCAAAGGACTTTAAAAAAAAAGTGGATGCAGTTGCAAAGCTTGGTGCCTTTTTTCTTTGTTTGAAAGTGTGAAGTGGTGGAGATTCGGAGGGCAAGTTGCTCCGTCCTGTTATCTCTGAGACTATGTTAGACTGTGCGTCAAAGCTCCCCTCATCAGCAGCTGCAGCCCTAGAGCATGGAGAAGTCCAGCAGTGAGGAGTCAGCCATTCACCGTAGCCCATCCGTAGACAGCCGCGATTCTGATTTTCCTCAAGCCTCCACGTCTGGCCGCCCGTTCGGCGGCCGCGGCTTCACTGCCGGCGCTTTCTACGGCTCAACGGGGCCACGCAAAAACGCACAGCAGGGACAAGCTGGAGCGGCAGCTGATGCCAGCGGGGGAGACAAGACTAACAACAAATACAGCTCACCCAAAGGCAGCAAATACGTGGTCTTTTACCTGGATCTATCCTTTGTGTTCCTTTTAGAATTCAAGAAGTGCAACATGGCGAGAGGCTGCTTGTGCTGCTTGAAATATATGATGTTCATCTTCAACCTTATCTTCTGGGTAAGTGGCTCATTTTTTTAAAATGTTTGTCACTGCATACTTGCTCCCATTGATCCTGTTGCTGTTTTTGTTGTTTAAATCCAACGATTATGCAGACAAAGTGGTTTGGTACATTTACAAATGTAAAGGCTCAGTGAGTGATAAATGTTTTAAAATGTTAATTAYGCAACGTTACTTTATGACAAAAATGATGGCTGTCAGGMCAGTCATGCGTTTCTAATTACATCAGGGTGTTTATGCTTGCTCTGTTCTGTGCAAGTTGCTATTCTTGGATGCAATGACAGAGTCYGTGGCAATCCACCAGGTCTCCTTTTGTATTATGCGTTATGGTGGGGGTTCATTAGGGTCACTCTTGATGCTTATGATTTATAGTGGACTTACAGCTGAAATGCATGTTCTGGTTTGCAAGTGATAGTGTTTCCCCGGGGTGGGGGGGGTGTTAGAGCATAGATGGTCAGCTATCGTTTCAAAGAGACTGAATTTTGTTTCACTTTATCATCAACTCTTTGATAAATTATGAACTCATTTGCTTTTGATGAAACTAAAATCAGAGGAAAATCCACAGATTTTAAAGCTGTTTTCAAACTGTAACCAATACAACTAAAGATACATTGTTGCTTTGTAAATATAATGCTTACAGTAATGACAGCCATAAATGTCAGCTTGTGAATCACTCATTCATGAAAGAAACGTCAGTGCATGGCTGACTCTGCTTTGTGTTTTCATGCATGGGCATTTATTGTAACAATGGTTATCATTTGAAAGATTACAGAATGGATTAAAGGGCTTATAGGTTATGAGGGTAAGTCTTTTGTGTGAACGCAGTGATGTGTGAAGCGTAAAAACATCCCAACACTTGAGTCTCCATCAAACCCACAGCGTCACTGGACTGGGAGCTCTGTTAACTGGGGCACAGTGGTGGCATTAGTTTCAGCCCAGCTCTGAACAGGCCAGCAATACAAAAACACACATATATCCGCCCCCCAGCCCCCCAAACAATRGTAAATCCGCCCAGATGCCCACCATTTCTGTGAAAACTGAAATCTCCAGGGCTGGCTTTGTTCGTCACTGAAGCTCTGGACCTTTTTGCTTCTGAAGGATGATGTCTTGGTTTCATACTCCCATTAAATCCAGTCCACAGAGGCAGAGACGGAAATGATTGGCAAATGGCTCAGGGTCTACATGGTGTGCTTCAGTTTATGTCAATGTTTATTTAAGAGAATGAAAAGGTCATAAAATCTTTGTTCATGATGGATTCATTAATGAAGTTATTGACTTGGSTTGGTTTTCATCTCAGTCAGTAGAATCCAAGGAAGTGGTCTTGCCTCAACATGGGTACTGTTTGCATTAGAAATGGGATGGCTACGCAGTTAAGTGATTGGTCAGCAGTTGTTCATTATTAATACATTTAATAAAAAACAAAATTGTTGAAATGCAACATTGCTGTAYTGTAAGTTTGGAATTAAATAAGTAATTCTTGTATTTTTGCTAATCAAAAACTYATAAAAAGCAGGCTGGTAACATGGCCAATATTTGGATAGTTCACTTTTTCCAAACTTGCAAGATTTTTGTGACACTGAATGGAAGATAAAATCATTTCATTGTAACTCTTTCTTGCAGAAACAAAACAAATTTGTCTTCACATACACATTTACTAATTTATCCGTAGTTTAAAAGTTGCTCAAACTTAAATTTGWCCCTGAAAGTTTATGTTTCTCGTGATGATGACTCCAACACATAGTTTGAACCTGTACAACACAGGAACACCATCAGGTACCTTTATTTTATCTTGGTCTGCTTAAAAGCCTTAGAGCAACCAAGTCAATTTTTAGCCAGAGTTACAAGGTCATTAATATCCACTTTTCTTTAAGAGCCAGCCACAAGAGATTTGTGGGAAGGCTTTTACTTCCCAAGCGCTTTCCAGGCTCAATATGTGCTTAACCCTTTTCAGTAGTGAAACTCTGCTGCTAATAACTATCCTGCACACCACTAATAAGGAAGTGGAAAAGAAGCTATGAATTTGAGGGTTCGTGACCTCCGATGTACATGGTTCTGAACTTCTTGGTCCTAAATGAAATGCTTCAAGGCTGCCCTGAGAGCATCMCTTATTGCGTGTGTTATTTTCTGCTGTGCATTCGCTGAAATATTACGCAGGTAATGTTTCCCCAAAAAGTTCTCAGCGTTCAGATTTTCGTCTATTCCCACAGATTCATGCTCTTGTTTTCTTCCTYACCCTAACTCATTGTAACGACAGTTTAACTAGTGGTTCATAAAACGAGTGGAGTAATGTGATGAGTCGGTCTATCAACATGTGACAGCTTGCAACTCATTCGGGACCTTTGGAACTCCAGATTTTAGGGCAGCGGCCTACCTATTTAAAGGTTAGTGGAGCTAAGAATAATGGGGTGACTCATCAGTGAGGGGTCAGGATAGGGTGCCTGAGCACTCCGYGGCTGAGCAATCGGGGTGAGAGGTATGTTGTACCGTGACACTCCTGGGACTACGCTTTGATACTCCAAAACTCACAAGGTTACTGAAGCTGGGAGGAAGGTTTGACCCTTTTACTTCTGTCGTCTCATCTCAAGCCTGCCGAAGGAATGGTGTGCTGTTGCAGTAACCGGATACRAAGTACAGCAGGGGCCGCGTCTA
The DNA here is from genome assembly GCF_001266775.1 of Austrofundulus limnaeus. Lineage (NCBI taxonomy): Eukaryota > Metazoa > Chordata > Actinopteri > Cyprinodontiformes > Rivulidae > Austrofundulus > Austrofundulus limnaeus. The sequence goes on from NW_013953509.1 coordinate 5,434, forward strand.
TCGGACTGTGTGCACATACACAAACACACTGACTGTGGATACGCACAGATATCAGCCATCCTCCGAAGTGCGTCCATCACCCMCTCATCATCAGCTGTGTACTGTGGTAACTTAAAGCTCAAGGTAAACCATGGCAGGCACTTTAGGCATTTCTACGCATACGCTCATTCTTAACCCCCACGGCAGTTGTTCGTGACCATCTGGCTCCTCTTTCTTATATGGGATTAGAAGAGTCTGAGCTGTAGGGGGGGAGTTTCCGGCAGATTAGAGCAGTATTGGGTTGTGCAGTTAAGGATTGAGACCGCAGCTCTTTAGGACAGCTCTATGTTAAAGCCAGCATCATCAAAGCAAATGCCCTTTGAGGTGTGACAAAGAATGTGCTTTGGTCAGGAAGAGAATCTGTTGTGTTTGCTTTCTTTAAACACACTTTCAAAAAGTGTCTGTTGGATGAGCCTGATGGGGCACTTGATGTTAAATCCTTTTGGTGTCAGCCTTGAGAGCGTATCAGTTCTGGTGTTCTTGCTGGGAGCAAGGATTTTCTCTTCTTATTTTATAGTAAATTCTTGGTATGCACAGCATCCACTATCAAGCCCTCCGGTTCAATATTCAATTGTCCTTTGCTCCAAGTACTTATTTTGTCCAGTGGCACTGTGTACTTTTAGAAGCAAGAGTTTAAAATGGGGGGCAAAAAAATACAGTTATTTCTTCTGCAGTTTACAGGCAACATCACASACAGACTTGTTTTCTTTGTTAAAGATACAGAAGCTTAATAAGCCAATCCCAGCTGTGTCATTATGGTGRCGTATCAAAAGCTAAATTCTTATTTGATATTCATATTGAAAGGCAAAAGTGTCAGTTCAGCAGTCTTATTCTAATACAAGAAGGGTAGTATCAAAGCTCCTCCTTTGTTGCAGAAGAGAAAACCAAGTGTGTTTAGCATTCATGAATTCCTGTGCTTACTTCAGGGATTGCTGCTGGATTTTTAAACCATTTGGTCCAAGACGGCAAACGACAAGGCTTCCTATCAGTTTATTCACAAAATTGGACATTTATTGTTTCAAATGTGCCCATGCTTGGTTGCTACCAGAGGTGATTGACAGAACAAAATGGGTATTAATGTGTGCACAAGTGTTTTGTCTTAAGGAACATCATTAAAATTTTTAAAACAAGCCGTTCCTTTGCTTCCACCTTTGCCTGGAACGCTGTGGGGATGCAGTCCAAGGTGCTGAAGTAATTTGCCTTTTTCATTCTCCATGTTGGCACATGAAAGCCTCAGTAATCTTTATTAGTTCAAGAAACCATGTTAAAGTTATGAACTGTTCATTTTCTTTCTTTCTTTCTTTTTGATAACAAAAAGCGCAGCTAAGCGCCATCAGTCACTGTCAGGTAAAACAAGGGTTTGAGCACACAAATGAGTGTTCAATGCATGCATGATGAAACAAGCTCTATATATGTCATAGTGTTGCATATATTGTGTGAAATCATTTTAACTTGTTTCAGTTCTCAAACAAGTTGGAAATGGCAAAATACATTGTCTTAACTATTATGGCCAGAAAAATGATTACCTCAGGCTATCACACAAATGCTGAGTCAGTTTGATCACACATCATGCAAAGAATCATTCATATCATTATAACATGCCTGAATATGACTCATCATATCCACATGCCTTTTAATCAAGCCTTGAATTTAGTGGTTTCTGTTAAATTGCTGAGCTTTGATTCAGATTGGGCTGATCTGCTTGGTAAATATCTCCATATGCCTTCTTTTGTCCAGTGGCTCATTTGGGAAATTCTGCTAATTTACATGTCTCTCTCCGGCTGCTTCGATTTCCAGGCCGTGTTGTGTATTGCCTCTGAGCTCATTAGCTCGTGCTGCAGATCAGTTGGTATATGGAGATGCCGGGTTTCACTCTTGGGGATCGAGGTAATAGACCAGATGAACCGAAGTTGCATTTTACACTTGAATGCAGTGGTGGTGCTTTTTTTATATACATTAGGATTTTCAGCCATCTCTGATCAATGTTGGGATAAACTGTTCTTCAATACTTCATCATTCAGTTGCTATTTTTTGTTAAAGAATGGTCACGATGCTAAGTCATGAGAAATTAAAACTGCATTGTTTTATTACAGTGATAATTTATTAGAGAGGTAATTTAGAGCAAAATGACTGAGCTTTTAATTCAAATCACAGATGCAAGCATATAAGCTTTTTTTAGTCATCAATTTTGTTGCTTTTTTGGTATTCAGTACTCACGTGTATCTAACAGTAAAGAAAAAAATACTTTATGTCTTACTGTATCTGCAGACTTAGAATTAGACGTACATCAGGGGCAGAGCCAGGGGGTGGCCAGGGGTGGCCATGGCCACGACAGACAAATCTTTGGCCACCCCATTGGCCACCCTGCTGTGCACACCTTTTCCACAGTGAAACAACCTTTAGGGGTGTAATAATCCTCCTGAACAGTTGGTGGCAGTGTTTGAAATATCACCAAGTTCAAAGAAGTGACAAAAAAGTGATTGTTTTTTTAAGTAATGTGACTTATGGRYGCAGATTTATAACACAGTGTCATTTTCTGTTATGAAGGCTGCATGATGCTCTGTCCCTTTTGGTTATGAGTAGACCTATCGCTAAATCAGAAAAAGTGAAATGCCCCTTTAAATTCACTGTTGGTGATTARCAAAARTGCACCTGRTCATTGGGTAAAGTTATTAATACTAGTTTTAAACATGCAGTTGAAGGTCATCATTATTTGGCACAATGATGTGTTACAATTAAAAATAAATCATAAACAATATAAAAGTAAAAAGCACCCTAAAGTCATTTGATATGATACATTATGACACATTAATTAACCTTATCTCAGCTGTAGCAGTGACTTTAAAAACAGCATAATGAAACTAGTTTAATGAAGAATCTGTTTCTGGAATAATTATTAAATCAAGTGTTAATTTATGTAGGTTAAAGTATGTTTAARAACCTGGTAAAATACACCAGAATGCAGGAAATGGCATCTATTTCATTCAAAATTTTCTGGGGGCGGACCCCCAGACACCCCAACAATGTGTCCCCTCACTTTTAAAATGGTTCTGACACCCATGTTTATAAGGTYGTCARTGCCTGTATAAGGACACAAGGAAATGACCAAAACACAAAGATCTGCAGAAACTTTCAAGTAAAAAATGATGTAATTTTCCTGGCCACKKCRGTGTGTGTAGTGGTCCRAGTCTGGCCAKCCCTGAGAAAAACYTSTGGCTCCACCACTGACGTACAMTGAATAAAAATTCAATACAAGTGTTAAATGCAACATATAAAAAGGTGGGAACTTGTTACCATAACATGAWAAATTACCTAAATTACCTAAGTCGTTCAATGAAAGCTGCTGTTTTTCTTTTGGCTGCTCCCTTCTGCAGGGATCCCCACACCGAGCGAACGTGTTTAAAGGTTTTGGCAATTACCCCTCCTGATGCAACTTGTGTTCAAACCTGCTGCTTCAGGATTACAAGGCTGTGGCTCAGTGCAAGAGACAGATTAAGTGTTGTCCGAATATGTAAATTATCCAAGTTATTGAAAAGGAAATCAAAAATGTAACATTTAAAAAGGAGGGAAATTTTTTGCCATAACATGAAAATTTACCTAAAATATTTTCGCATATGTATTGGATTAGGCACAATGGCATGACCCAGCAGATTAAATCTGATTTTATGTACTTCATCTGATCAAAATTCAACTCGTTTTTGTGCTGCGTACCATCCCACTCTCCCGAGCTGCTATCCTGTCTTAAAAATCCCTTTTTGAAAKGTAAACTGTAATTCTGTAGGACAAATCTTTTGAAGTGATGAATACGGTATTTTTTTCTGTATAGTGAATGTTCCAACTCCCCCTAGCTCTTTTTGAATTTACAATTTGACAACTGATACTTAGTTTCTGTTACCAGCTTGTGTTGGCTGTGTGAACCACAAACCTTCAACCTGGATACGACTGATAAATTGGTGCCTGCAAAGATTAAAGGTTTCAGCACTCCGATTGGCACTTTAACACTCTTTCATTCTTTATTTGCATTAGTACCCTTGCTCTACATGGGGGTGTATGTAAAACCATGAAGGATTCCCAAATGCCTTTTTAACTTTAATGTCAAATAACTCCTCATGGCCAGGTGAGAGCAACATGAAGAGAAGACAGTAGTCATCAAAATTGAAGTTGATATTTTGCATTTTTATTCCAACATGTGAACCTCCCTCTTAAAAACACATAGAGCTATTCAGAGAAAGAAAACATAGGAGAGCAAACAAGGCTTTTCTACTCATTACAGATGCTTTTGGGGTAAAATTTGAACAAAACAACCTCATCCTCGCAGCCTTACTGTTGAGAATGATTTCACATTTCAACGTGGAATTCAAGCGATGAAAAGAAATTGGTCTATTAACACTGAAACAAAATGTAGCAATCTTGCTACATTTGAAGATGTTTGCTATCACTGTTCATTTTCTTGTCTTTTATTTCCAGACCTGTTATTCTAWTATCCTGTTGTGGATTTCTACACAAACTTGTTAGCCTTGGTTATTTGCGAACAAGCTTTTTATTGATCGCTAGAGTCCTTTTGAAGCAAACACTARATGTCCTTTAATCTATAATATATACTTTATTAGCCTTTTGCAGGAATTCGTAAAAAAATATTTGTACTAAGAAACAATATTATTTAAATTTGTCTGATGTTTGGCGCAGCATCATGTTTGCTATRGGGCAAGGATTTATCCTTTTAAACAATGGGCCTCATGCAAGAACCGTTCGTACGCACAGATTTGTTCTTAAGTTGTGCGTACGAGTGATTTAGGAGAATTTGTGGCATTCACCAA
>NW_013953509.1:10389-38208 GCF_001266775.1 Austrofundulus limnaeus
TTATTACGACATTTAAATGACCAACCTTTTGGGACTACAGTATTTTTTACAGTCTTTATTTTACTGTTAAAATATATGTTTATCAAATAAAGTTTAATCTTACAACTAATCAGGGATCCCTTTAAATGTCTAAAACACTGTTGTTATGCAAGGTGGCTAAAACACGGATTCAAAAGTCCAAATAAAAGCACACATTATTACGACATTTAAATGACCAACCTTTTGGGACTAACTAAAAAGTGAATAAAACCTAAATCAAATTTTAAAATGTTAAATCAGAATTAAAAAGACTGCCATTAAAGCTGTCATTAAAATGAATGTGGTCTGATATTAAATGTCCCTGCAGAACACTTTGGTGCCATACATAGTTAAGTATTAAAAATATGCACATTTATAAGCGGTGGGTTGCTTTGCTGTCTTTGCACTTTTGTTAAAAATGTTTCCACCTTTTTAAGCAGATGACAAAGATTTTTCAGATTGCTTCAACCTGAAACGCTTTTTTTATTTTACTTTTTTTTTAAATCACTCGCACACTCGCTGGGATTTGCGTGACAAGTTCATGAATGAAAAGTAGGCTACTTAGGAAGCGTAAATCCTCTTAGTCGGATAAACATGTTGTGATGGCCGCTGAAAACAAGTGCTGTATTTAAAGAGGGGTAACGTTTAATCTTAATGATGATTTAAATCATGTCATGTGCTGACAGAGTGCTTATTCCGAGTGAGAAAGTTTGATATGGGATCATTTTTGATGACGACTGCTCGGTGGACGTCAGTGATGAAGTCYTATTTAAGCCCTCCTCAATGCAAAATCGCTTTTGAATAGAAACTCTTTTTTTTTCTTCCACTCTGTGAGATTAAGTTCTTATTTTTCTCTCTCTCCCCTGCAGCCCAGAGGTTGGGTTATAGTGAATAATACAACCATGATTACATCACAACGTTACTACATTACTACAGGGATTGATGCTGTTATTGTTATATGTTATTTAGTAACATGTTTCTTTGTACGTTCCAGTGCATTAAGATGTGGGGCTGATGGGAATCCAGAGGTTGGCTGACCAGAAAAGAGTAGTTACACAGTCCATTTCCCTTCTGTGCTAATTAGCATGTCAAGTTTAAAGGCACCTCCAATGAGGCATTTAGTGGGAAATTGGGGAAGCGAGGAGCCAGGATTTTTTTCTTTCTTTTTTTCTGTGTCATCAAACTGTCACTAAAACCTGACCTTTACACCGGTCCAGAGGAGAAGATTGCATTTATTAGCTAAAATTAGGTGGCAGTGGAAGGATGAGATGTTGAACCCAGAGCTTGAATCACTGGTTTGTGTCACAAGTGTGGCAATTTGAGGAAAAATTATCAGCGATTTTATTATCATCAAGTGCTGACTGAAGGTCGTTTCTTTCGGGAGCCCTCTAGAAAAGCCCTGTGCTCCGACTAAGACAGTGATGCGAACGGTACTTTGTAATTCTCAGCCATCATCACAGCTGAGCTGTTTTTGAATGGATAAAGAGAAGCAATAAGACCGTGAGGAAGAGCAGACGTAAAAATAAGAAATATTTCTTGATCCAGCCACGGGAACGCTGATTAGGGCGTTATTATGTGGCAATCAAATGTGATTTAAGGCACACTGTAAGTTAGAAAGTTGACTTGTTTTCCCTCTTCGACAGTTGCTTTTTATATTGATGGATGAGCGGGGTTGTATTTAGCTTTTAGGCAGTATTCAGGAGCTGAGGTTGTTATGCTAAAGGTGAAATAATCATTCCCGTGGTTCCTCCTCCAGATGAAGAGCAGAAGCAGACTGAGCATCATCAACATTCAAACMGCACTCAGACACACTGAACCTCCATGAATACAGATTGACTTTCTGTATTGCTTAGTGTAAGGTCTTCCTTTCAATCAGTGTTCTATCACGCACTAAGTTTATTATCTCCAGAATGAAGTCAGTTGTGGCAGAGATTTATAGAATAAGGTCAAATGTCTTTGTTTTGTCAGCTCAAAATCAAAACGAACATAAAGGCTTTTTTTTTCCTTTTTGTAAGAATATTTGTTCGGATTATAGCACATGCAGTTCACTAGGGGAGATTTGTGGTGGAAACAAATGGCATTAAAATAAACAATAAGGAAGTAAAAAGATCTATAGAATCAGTGAAATAGACCAATAATGAAAGCCTCCTTTATTTGCCACCATAACAAAGGTTTTAATAATATTAGCAAATCATTCTTTCTGAAGTCTTTTGTCCCTAACTGTGTGTCTTAAGCTTTGATGAATAATTGACCATCTAAAGACAAAAGGTTATTAGAAATACTATCCAAGTGCAGGAAAACAGTAATATTACCCTGCGGCATGGCATGCAGAGTAACTATTGATTGTCTGCCTTTCAATCTTAACATCCTTTTTTCTCAGCCTGCATCAGCTTGGTGCTCTGGTTTTCACTTAAGCGGATGTGCATATTTTGCGTCTTCATCTTCCCCGTGTCCCTCCAGGGATGCATAATGCTTTGCATTACGTAACAGAAGTGTTACCATTTCACAGCACTGCTGCTCCAGGAATAAATGTGTGCTCAGATGCTCACTACTTTGTTTTTATGCACTTTTTTTGGAAATATATTCAGTCCTATTGTAAATCATCAGGAACCCTATACAGTGAATAAAACCCCCTTGTGCTTTTGCACTTGCAGCTCATAGCTTCGCATCGTGTTTATTTTGGGTTTCAGGCGTTTCACGTCGACAAATTAAAATCCCTCTTGTTCATCTGGAGGGTGGATAGACTTTCATCCTATATTTAGGAGATGTTACTGGTAATGTGTTTGCACCAAAGTCTCTAATGGATGCTTGGTTTCTACAGCACCAACTCATATCTTGGTCGGCTGTGCCGTGAACAGAAAATCCCTACAGCAAGGCCACTCACCCACTGAGCAGTGAAATAAAATCATAAACCGTATGTTACATAAACATATCCATGCACACATGTAGCATCTGTATCACCTTACTCCTAAACCAGTTTAGAGTAAACCCAGCTGCTGTTTTTTATTTTTATTTTTCACTTTATTTTGCAGAAGGTCAAACAGACTGAACTGTAATGATGAGCTCTTGATGCCCAAGTGCTTCGCTCATTTCCAGGGAGAAATCCCAAGGCTGCTTTTCACCTCATTCTAGGCGAACAATCGTCTGACACTGGAGATACATTTGTAATGACATATTATGCTCTTCAGGCAATCTCAAACATAGCCAGCCAAGGTCATGTCGGTTCATTCTGCAAAGTCCCTGTGCCTATTAGCGGAAAAAAAATAACTTATATTATTGGTTGTTTATTTTCTCCTTGGAGATGACTGTTTAAGTGAACTTGAGTTTGGCTTCAACTACAAACCAGCCTTTACACACCCCAGAAATCCTGATATGATGTGAACTGAGATGTACAGGCAAGAGTGAAAAAAAGAAAATCTGCTAAGGGAAATTTAAACCTACATGTCCCTGTAGGAGCTATGAAAAATATGTGCATACTGTCAAAATGTATTCCTGRATTTTACTTCTGGCTGCAAAAAATGTGAGAACTAATTGTTGAGTATTGCTTTAAATTATTGGGTGATGGCATGATGACTGTGTCTATGTTATAAACAGCCTTTTGTTGCATGAATAAGGCAGACTAATTTGGGATCTTTGTGCAGCAAATATTACCTAGAAACACAGTGTGTTATCCTGCACTGTGACATTTATTCTTGAGCTCATTTAGGCTCTGCAAGGGGTTTAAAGTAGAAAAAATGTGCTGATGGCAGCTTTGTGCCTCTTTGTTTTACTTGTAGCACGCTCTATAGCTGCCATATGGTACATTAGGGACTTCCAGTTTTTGTTAGCGTGTTGGTTCCCTACTTCAGGTACTGTGTGGAGAAAAGGTTGAGTGTCGAAATGGTATAAAACACAAAGCTCTGGCAATGCTCTACCTGTGCTGAGCCAGCACACTCATTAAGCCCTTCAACCAGTGAAAGTCAATGGGACAGTGTCCAACCGCCTGCTTGCCTTTTAGGATTTTCGGCATGGCTGCACTGGCAGACCAGAGTGAGATATTTATATGAGCCAAATGTTTGTGCCTCCACAGGCAAGCCTGTTTATGTGGAGGTAAACAGGCTCTCGTAAAATGGCAAAGCCTTGACAGAAACTGATATTTGTTTTTCTAACATGTTCACTTTTTATTGTGCACAAATGCCCCATTAGATATCTTCATAAGCACCTTTGATGTCAACAGCAAGCAGCTAAATTTACATTTAATTAGCTCCTTGTGAATCTCTTGCACTGTTATCAGCTCCATTAATGTATTTATGTCTCATTGTCCTCATTAGAACTTCACTGGTTTTTTTATGGCCCGTTATCTTTTCTAAAGGCCTAAGTACATGGGGGTCTCTAGTCACTGAATTTGATCTGACTTAGATGTAGCAGTTAAAAGCAGCTGCAATCCCTGCAGCCACTCTGTATCTGCATCGTGAGGAAGTAAAGGAGCTTTTTACTTTTGGTATTTTCTGTCTTTTTTGGACCAAGGTTTTGGTCTTTGGCTGTGTACTTTGCAGTCTACGCCTGGCTCACAGTTCCCCTTTTTATCCTTTCCCCCACGAGTCTCTCGGAGTGACAGTGGTAAGCAGAGCTGCCTTGCTCTCTGGCTTCAATCTCTCCTTCCTGGTGCTCTTCTATTTGTTCTCGATGCATAATTAAAGTGCCTATAGGTTCTTAGACTGATTGAAGAGTCTTGTTGAGATATTTGAGATCTAACAGCAGAATTAGTCAAATGTGTCTAATAGTCTGTCACTGTCCTGGTTCGCTTTCTGTATTCTTTCTTTTTTTGTCCTGTCTTCTTAAAGTAAACACTGTTGTCAGGTGTGAAAGTGTATGGATGTGTCAGCGCTGAAGGCTGGGATAGATCTGGATGGGCAAAGAAAGGCTTGTTTGTCTTTAATCCTTCCTGGCACGATTGATTCAGAGTCACTTTGGAGTGAATAGGCCTTTCACAGCATCTAGGAGAGAGAGGAGAGAAGGAAACCAAGCCAAACCCTGCATCCCTGACAGGTGCATCARTGAAGACTCCTAAACAGGATCATTTAGACCCAGATATAAACATTCCCAGCCAAGGTATCCAACCAGAACCACCACATAGTATAATTGGGACAACTAGTGCAATGAAATAAAATAAAAAAACTTGTAATGTTTACTAGATGAAATCCTCATTACAGTTTGCACTTTTTCAGTTAAATTTTACCACTGTAATACAAGGTATGATTTATTTAGTAATAATAATACAATATTTTATTTGAAGGCGCCTTTCATGGCACTCAAGGACACCATACCATTAAAATACAGTATATAATGCAGTAAAACACAAAAAGGAATAAAACAACAAAGGAAAATAACAATAAAACATCATATATAACATTATGTTAAATAGAGATGATGAGAGATGGAAGTCACGCTGAATATGCCTGTTTAAAAAGAAAAGTTTTAATCCATTATTTGGAGATGGTGGGAGAGTTTTTGAGTTCCAGTGGTGGGGAGCTGAGTGACTGAATGCTCTTGAGCCATAGTGGTAAGACAAGCTGGTGGTTGAGTGAGTTGGGTGGGGGAGGAGGACCTGAGAGTGTAGGAAGGTATGTTGATGTTGAGAAGTTCTGTGAGATTCTAAGGGGCGAGGTTATTGAGGGCTTTGAAGGTGAGGAGCAAGGTTTTATAGGAAATGCGAAATTTGATAGGGAGGTCGTGAAGATGCTGTAGGACAGTTGTTATATGACTGGTGGGTGGGTTTCTGGAAATGATACGAGCAGCTGAGTTTTGGATCAGTTGGAGTTTATGGATGGATTTCGCTGGTAAACCGAAAAGAAGGGAGTTGTAATAATCCAGACGTGATGTGACCAATGAGTGAGCCAGAATATCAGTACTGCTGGGTGAGAGGGATGGACAGGGATGAGCATTGTTGAGGTGAAAGTACAAGTGTTGGTACTGATATGACTTTTCAATGATAATGTGTTGTCTAGGATGACACCTAGACTCCTAACCTGAGGTACAGGGGAAACTGAGGTGCTGTCAATAAAAAAGAAAAGTTAGTTTTTGCAAGTGTTGACTTAGTTCCAATGATATAAAAAAAATTTTGTCGCTGTTTAGTTTGAGGAAGTTGCTTGTGAACCAGGACCTGATATCAGAGAGGCAGTCAGACAGTGAGGTTGGTGGGAGGGTGGCAGTAGGGGGTGGTGGACAGATAGAGCAGAGTGTCATCCTCATAAAAGTGGAATCATATATTATATGTTCGAAATATATTTCAGAATGGAAGAATGTGTATGATAAAAAGAAGAGGGCCAAGGACAGAACCTTGTGGAACACCAGAACAGAGAGGGGATGATATGTAGGAAAAGGGTTGTAATTGAATTAACTGTGTATGGCAAGAAAAGTATTAAATAAACTAGTTAAGAGGTGTGTCTAAAGTACCAATATGTGATAGACTGTCAATGAGGAAGTTGTGTGAAACTGTGTCGAACGCGGCACTTAAATCAAGGAGGATGAGGATGGAGAGGAGTCCAGAGTCAGCAGCTGTGAGGAGGTCATTGGTGATTTTTTTGTAAGAGCTGTTTCTGTACTGTGCATAGGACCTAGGATGCAACTTTTCTTTAAGACTTTTTTAGGTAAATGGCAGATTAGAAATGGGTCAGAGGTTATTGAAGTCACTGGGGTCTGTTCCGGGTTTTTTAAGGATAGGGCTTATTGCTGCTGTTTTAAGAGGTGGTGGGACAATTCCAGAGGTGAGAGATGAATGAACAATGTACTTGCCAGCACAAATAATAGTCATGGGATTAATTATTAAATAATAAGTCATATTTATGTAAATAAATTATAGTAAATAAAATACTACTATATATGGCAAAACTTATTTTTACTTATTTTCAAAAACCTGTATTAATTATCTGTATTTTTTCCATTGCACATGAGAATCAGTGCCATTTAATGCTCCTGGAGTGCAGAGGGCTTTGCTGAGGTGCCCAGTGTGGGACAGATGTTGTTGGTCAGGGGAGTTGAACCGGCAACCGTCCGACCACAATGCCTTAAATGTGAAAAAGGCAGGGACTTAGTTGCTCAAATTTGCTTCAAATAAGAAGAAAACTATCAAACTGAATATGCATGAAAGCGAACCCTTTCAATAAATTCTAAGGAACATGTCGAAACAAAGAACCTTGCTGTGTGATTACTCACTCAGCTGCAAAACTTTTTAGGTAATTGTGTGTTTTCGGTGAACCTTCTGGGACACCACTGGGCAAATAAAACTTTAACCAAGACACATATAACTTTTTAATCTTACACTCCACATCTGCCTCAGTCATTTGAATTCATGCAGTCTTAAGTTTGAGCCTGACAGCACCTCAACCACCATCACAGCCTTATGAATAATTTACTTGTTATACAGCTCACACTGGTTGTACAGTATTCACAGGGTAATGACTAAGAATCCCTCAGGAATCCCAAAGAGACTGAAAGTGTGAGGTTGTACTGGAAAGCTCTGTGTACAGTAGTAGTTTTTCTACCACAAAGGAGAGAAATATCTTGTAAGGGGATGTAGTGAAACAAGTGAACCTTGTAACCATCTGTACATTTTTATAAAGTTCACTGTAGAAAAGCAAGAGTTCAGTCATAATCATGAAGTCTAACCTGAACCGGCTCTTCCTTTAAAGAAGGCCACTGTTTTTGCCAAGAAAAATCAACCTTTTTTGTGATCTCGAAGCTTAGAAGATAATAAAGCCTCCATTTATTTAATAGCTTTTAAGTGGTGTATTGAAAGTAAGTAATATATTTTGTTTTTAAATATAGAACTGTGCTTGCTTCTATCCTGTAATTGTCCACTTCAACATTCAAAAGGCCTGGTGCTGCACAGCTCCTGATGGGCTAATTYCTTTTAATGCACTGCATTTGTTGTAATTCAGCTCATCAGCTTTTGTGTAGTGAGTCGGAACCTAAATAACTCCTTGCTAATAATGATCGAGGACATAAAAACAACAGGGAGAACAAGGTGACTTAAAGAAAAAAATACGTTGTAATAAACTAAAACACTACATCACTTACACAAAGACTTCTGTATTGTTTGCTCGTGTAGAGAAAGTTTGGTGAAAGAAATACTTTATCTGGTAGAAGGCCTAAAAGAACCCTCTCTGACAGCCACACAGTAAGGTGAAGAGTTTACACTTAAATGATTTGTTTTTTTCTTACCAAGCCTGCTTCAAAATAGGCTCTTTTCACTTGCAGAGTAGAAAACACAAATTATCCGTCTTTTCTTCTGGGTGTTTTTGCACCTTTTTGATGCTTACAGTTGTTTTGTTTTGTTTGGTGTTCTGCCTTCTGCAACTTGCATAACACTTCTACTGTAACACGACTCACAGGATTGCAGAATCACATAGAATATTGAAGAATCTCCTTTTAGCTGCAATGAATATCCACTGACTTCCTTTCAGCGCAAAATCAATGACAGCAAGAACTGAAGTTTTTTATTTATTTATTTATTTATTTTTATATTTATTTATTTCCCTCGGTAAAAAAAAGAAAAATGAGTTGCAGTAAAGGGCAGAGAGGATTACAAAGTGATAAAGTAGTTCTTTGCTCAGCTAGGCTGTCTCGGAGGCATTTTCCCATATTTTAATGCTTAGTGTGCTGTTATGATAGAGTTTATGTGCTTACTAATATTAAAATTTAGTCATTAATGTGAAACAGCACGTGCATTTACAGATAAGCAGTATTGTGAAAACCACCTGCCTGTTATTGCGTATGTCGTCCTCAAACTGGCAAAAAGGCGACTTGCCAGGACATGGCCAGATGATCTCTGGATACCATGTTTTTTTTCTTCCGATACCAGGATATTGACAGCTAATTTTCTAACAGTCCTCTAGGATGGGGTCACTGTGGATCAGGCATGATCCAACACATCCTACAGATGCTTTTTAAAACTGGGATCTTGGGATTTGGAAGGCTGATTGTTGGGCTCSTTGTGCTGCTCCTGTATTTGTGTGTAGTTTAGCTGTGGTTCAGGGGCATCGGTGCTCTGGTAGAACCCACTGCAGTCAGGAAATGCTGTTGCTTTTAGAGGTTGTTTGGTCTGTTACAGTGTTTTGATGGATTGTTAGTTCAATAACACCCACGGTAATCGTAGGTATCCCAGTGGAATGCTGCATACCAGGAGCATGATCAACAGTAATGGTTTTGATGTTGCAGCAGGTCTGTGTTTATTGTCTACAACAGGGATTGGCAACCTAAATAATGGAAGGGGCCACATTTTTTGTTGATACTACTAAAGGGCCAGTTAGCGCTGCACACTTAGCCCCAATTTACACTGCGTCCGCTCTGCCCTTCACATTAAAAATGCACCCATTATAATCGATGGGAACATTTACACTGCTACTGCAGGGCGACAGCGTGCAAACGCCAACCCACCAAAATTAGATTCAATCCTATTTTTGCCGSACAGCGAAGCAAGCTGTGGAGTCCTAGCCACATTAATAAATATACATGGAAATATTGCATCTTAAATTACATATGTACATATTTTTATACATATATGTCAAAATGTATCATTCTGTTTGGGATGCGGCTCACAACATGCAGCGCACACAAAATATGCATTTTATTTTGAAAAATGGATTCACAATAAGACAACTGCGATGCAGTTTCAACTGTTGTTTTGAGTCCTTCTTTCACTGGAGTGGAGCCATGTGCAGTGTAAGTGAGGATAACCCTAATGTAATAAAATTGCCATTTCAAAAATAGTATGTATGTGTATGCATTTACTAAACCAACATGCAGTGCAATAACAATATATTTCATGCTCAAATGCATCTATATATGTTGTATTCTTGCTTAATAAATATGAATAAATTTTTTGAAGCAAATAACAAACACTTGAACTAGCTAAAGTGCAATGACAAAAGATGTCTTCAGTGCAGACTCTTGCGTGGTTCTGGTAAAAGGTTGCTGTTTATATACTTGTGACTTCCATATTTAGCTTTGTACAACGTGTTGTCGTGACAAAATTAAAATCCTTCGAGTCAGACGGTGTCTCTAAGCAGACTAAACACATCAGTTTGCCTTGAAATTCAATGAACAAACCTATTTCATCTAAAACAAGTGATTTCATTTGTTCATATTTTATTCATACTTTCTAAGCCATGGTGGAAAGTCTCTTTCTCTGTAGTATAAAAGACGTGTGCAAAGTGGCGTCTGTGTTGGAAACGCCATCTAGTGGCAACCTTTGTCATTACAACCAATTCAGTGCCGCTAAGATACTTGTACATTTTTATAATTTTCAAGAATTAATTTAGGAGCTGCTTTGAGTGTTTTTTTTTAATTGGGGGGGGGGGGGTCATTGGTGCGACATACAGTTGTGGCTTCAGTTGTCTATCTCTGGTTTAGGAGAAGTACAAAATTGTGTGTAGTGCAAACAACTGCATCTTTGTTGACTTGTATTCTCTCAGCAGCTTAACTAAACTGAATTAGGAGGCTTCAGCACATRCAGCTCCAGTGCCAGCGCACGCTCGCTCAGTCACACTTCATGACTGGTTCATTAGGCTTTTGTGATGCGAGCGGTGACAGAGAATAGCAGTCATTCGAAAGAAGCAGGCATTCTTCCCCACAGGCCGTGACCTCCCTGAATGATCTGTGTGAAATGTCCTTCAGTGTCCAACCTGCGCCCCACCGGCTCACACCTTGTGTGTGAGAGATTGAAGAGGGTTGATTTCAGGTGGCTCCGTGTCACTGAACTATTTACCGCAGCAACTGATAATTTTCTGAGCCAGCCACTCGGAAGAGGGGTCAACCTCCATTTTCTTCTTCATCCCTCTCCTCAAGCTCAGTGTGTCTCTGCCACATGTTCACGTTCTGTTGTGTCACACACCTCACTGATAAACTCATTGTTTTTCTGGAGAAAGTTCCCTCACAGACGCGTCCAACTCTGCAAGTATTATTGCAATTATCCCCTGCGTCACCCGAGCTTGTTATGACAGGAAGAGGCCATTCGGTGAACTTGACAGAGTCACATCTCACAGCCTCCTGTTTCTGCCACCTCGGTGCTAATTTTGCTCTCTTCTGCTCTTCTCTTCATTGGGATTTTTGTCACATTTCTATAAGTGTTGTTTKAGCTTTTAGACAGTGGACGGCTTTCTGAGAAAGTGCTGTAAAATATTGCCTAACAGATGTGAGAGTTACACGTTGTCTCAGCACCGTCACTTTAATGTGGAAATTTATTCAAAATTAAATGCAATTAAAGGCTCTTTTGCTGTCAGCTTCTTGAACTCACTTCAACTTTTAATAGCAGTCAAGTTTCTATTCTGACTGCATTTTTTWAAATTATTTATTTTCATTCATACAATGTGTAGCTTTAGGCCTCAGATATGAGCGTTACCCTTCAGAGTGATGTGCACACTGACAGAAAGCATCTCTTGTGCTGCATGTATGCACGAGAACACAATAACGCAGAGCATCAAGGCAAAGCAGCTGATTTGTTTTGACGGCGCTTTCCAGTAACTAAACAAGAAAGACGTTTGGAAAACTCGGAAGAGTAAAAGACTTTATCCATCAACAGGGCGTGTTAAAATCGTAAACGCGCAGTCTGCGAGGATGCTGTCATGTGTCAGACCTGGTTTCTTAATGATTGTTCTGCAGCCTGCAAAGAAGCACYTATGAATCAAGACGGCGGTAAACAGCCCAGAGTATCCYTGGTGCCTATTTGTATCTGTGCAAATAAATCATGTAGAATCGCACTGTTTAAATAATGTGTTACAGCATAGGTAAACAAACAAATTACAGGCTCACTGGTCTGATGTAATCYGTGGTAGCTCTTTATTTTACCGACTAGGAAATCATTTGCAAAAACCCTAAAACATTTCYAAACCAATGTCTCATCGCTCAGAACGTGCAGTGATGATTACATGTATTTCTCTGACCTAAATACTAACRATAACCTTTTATATCAACTGTTCTGATCAGCGTCTTTATGTAGAAGAGAAAATTCTCGGTCACTATTTAAAGGCTCGTCTTACATTTGGMGATTTCTTGATCCCTCCCTGCAGGTGAGCTATCAAAACCTTTCCWTTGTCCAGTTATGATGAGATAAGGAGTTCGATCTCAGGCTTACGTTGAAGGTCAGATAACTTCCTTCAGTGACGAGATCAGAGTGTCACGGTGGTCTTACGACAGCGTGGAGTTCAGTAGCAGAARCAGGTTGAAGACATGTAGGTCCATATCTGACAGATTGAAAGAAGTTGAGTGGTTTCCTGGTCACTTTACAGAGTGACACACTTGGATAAGCTCCCTTCACTGGGCATTAAATACAATTAAGAGCAGGTGCTGTATTCCTCCACAGCAGGGCTCTTAAACCTCCCCACTGGCAGTAAATCCACTTTATCTATGTGGCCACTTAAACGTACTATTAGTCCCCTGCTTCCTTAAATCCCTCCTCACAGGATATATAATCTGGCTCTTTGAACGGTCTTAGCTCTGATTCTGTATGTTAGACACTGTACGGTGTAAGGACGCGACCTTTACCGGCATTTTCCGTTGACGTTTTCATTCCCCTTGTTCTTAATCAGGGAAGCATAAAGGGCTGAAAGATGCTTCTCGGTGAATTCGACTCCCTTTGAATTATTCAGAATGGAAATTATTGAAAGACTTGGTGAGCTCTGATGCGTCTCTCTTTACTTTTTAAGTGGTGGTCTTACTCACGCTACTCAATTTTAAATGAAGGTAAATCAAGTGTGACTCCCCTGTCGTCTACGTGGATAAATAGGTGTCCTCCTCTCAGAGACTGATGGTTCAGGTCTGTTTGGAGCCACCCACAGTTTTTAACCTTGACAGTAGACTTTGCACACTTTATCATAAAATAACTGTCAGTCAGCTGTGGAATTTTATTATTTTAAAACATTTTTAATAAGGTTCACAGTACTGATTCATTCCATTTCTTTCTTGTTTTTAAAATCACATTTTCTGGTTTTCACAAGGGCAAGCATATCATCTTCCTCACAGAGCTCCTATCTGTGTACCAGATCACTGTCGTCCTTTGTGGTCAGTTTGTACAAAGTCAAACCTCAACAGGTCAGAGGGCAGTGGTGGCAAGAATGAGCTCATCTGGCACTTGGAATAGGATTTTTTTTTTGTTTATGTATCAACAGATTCTGCAGGAATAAGGATTAGACCGTCAGTGTTTCARGCTTGCTGTTAGGACCCTCATGTTACTTTAAGGACTGCGTCACATGACAGGTTAAGTATGCAGAATTCTGGCCCGATTTTGCARTTCTGGCAATTTTAAGGAAGTCCAGATTATCGTGATGGCTCCAAAGATAATCTGAGCAGATATTCCCGCCGTGGGTGGTGAGTTAAGAGTGATGTAGTCAGCTCGGAAGGACGTCTGGACCTCTCCGACCTCAAATCAGGGATATTCAGCATGTTTGATTTTTTGGGCCAGATCACAGCGTGTGTGGTGTTGACCAGAGAACAAACGAACCGCAGCCTGTTGAATGAGACGTGCTGCCAATCAGAAAGCGAGATAACATAAACATGGAGGGGATTCCAAAACACAGAAGACAAAAAAAAACTGTCATAACTCACCAGAAAGTCTGCTGGATGTTAAAAGTCCTGTGGAATTGTTTTTCCTCTGGTTAAAAATTGTCCACAAACGATCAACATTGTTTCTTCCTCGTCGCAAATGTTTATTTACTCTGAACTCACGACTCTCTGGAGGTCACATGAGATTTTTCCTCGGACATCTGAATTCTCGTGAGATTTCAGTAAGTCTCGCGTGATTTCACATCTGACATCTGAATGTTCGTGAATGAAATATGTTTTCGTGTGTCGTGTGCTGTCTCTTGCCGTGTGATTGTACACCACACACTGTAGAACCAAACCTGGTATAGCTATGATTTTTTTTTATCCTACCAGTCTTTGAAAATCGTCCGAATGTTTTAAAATCTTGCCGTGTGATGCAGGCCTAGGTCTGTCCAAAACACACAAAAAAAATGGTGCCGTCTTAGAGTAGGTAGGAATCATTTTTTCAGTAGCTGTTGTGTGTCGTTTTCCCAARKTCAGTTCCAAGTCAGTTCGTAACTTTTTTTACYAACATAAAATTTGTAAATCATTATYTTAGTTTAAAGTGGTCTCCAATGATATTGTTGTTTATCGCATTCATTTCTGAGAGCAATTTGCAGCATCGTCATCGCCTGCAGTGATGTGCATCAAGTCTCTTTGTGTGAGTGTGTGGCATTACTGATAAACTGACTTTCCACAAGTCAAACTGAAATTTGTTCCAGAGTGCTGCAGGTGCACAACAGACTTTTGTAGTATTAAATGTTGTCAGCTTGAGATTTGTTTTAATTTGCTTCTTSATCTGTAGATTTATTGTTCCATGTGAAATAAAAAAAGTTTCAACTCAAACCATATTTATCTATAATTCTTGTCAGATGATGCCTGGTCTGGATTTGGTGCATGAATCAGTGCCTCTGTGTGTGTTTGTTTGCATGCGCAGCAGGTTTTCTGCACATATTGCTGACAGGCGTTAAAGTGTTTGGATGCAGCAGTGCAAGGATTAGAAATAAAAAGAAGAAGCAGGGCTGAGAGGAAGGGGAGAGGATAGCAGAACAGTATTTTATCTCATTTTGGGTTTGTTTTATTGTTTTATTCATCCTTAGCCATGACCAGATCCGTCTGGCTTTTTCATCTTATTATGTTAACAAAATGCCAGCAATTTAGCTCCTTGTCTATATTTTACAAAGTGATGGTCGTGCTGCGAGTTGTCTCTCAGATGAAAAGACGCACACGTCAGCAAATCAAAGCCTTCAAAATGCACTAATCTCGCACGGTGTACACTTCTCACACCTCACACATATCAGCAGCCTGACAGGGTGAGATTAGGGAATTGCTCCCTCTAGGTAAAGTTCAAATCCACTGCAGGTGGTTTGGAAAAGCTTGGAACTTATCGTTTTAGGGTTTMGGAGTAATTACATCTCTGTTTGTTCTGGATTTAACGTAATCAGCTCAAATGTTAAAAACCGGCGTGGACCAAGTCCAATTTTTACCCTAATCTCTCACAGAGCTGTTATTGGCTTATCATTGCTGTTATTAGTGTAAAACCTCATGTTTGTCTATTTTTTTGCTATGTTTGCTAACTATGTGGGTTCCTGGCAGCCAAACAGAAGCTAAATTTCAGATCTTTTTTTTTTCATTTGTTTTATTGAAGCTTTTATTCAAAATTAAAGTAGCTCTCTGAGGAGGTATGTCTTTTTAACCAAAGCAGCCACAGGTGAGCTAAAAATAAAATGGTATTAGAATAATTTCTGCAGCCCAGCCTGAAACAAAAAAAAAACTGCAAGTTTCTTCCCCGTTTCTCACCTTGACATCTGTTGTCTTTTTTCCTTTCAGTTGTGTGGCTGTGGGCTGCTCGGCGTGGGCATCTGGCTCTCTGTGTCGCAAGGCAGCTTCGCCACCTTCTCGCCCTCATTCCCCTCGCTGTCGGCTGCCAACATGGTCATTGCCATTGGCGCCATCGTGATGGTGACGGGCTTRCTTGGTTGCCTSGGTGCCATCAAGGAGAACAAGTGCCTGCTTCTAAGCGTAAGTTGATCCAAGACATTATTTCCCATATAAAGATGCAAAAGTTGTCAAACTTGAATTTTCCTCACTCTCCAAATTTAACTTTCTAAAAACTCCTAATTAAAATGATTTATAAAGACAACATCCAAGCTGTACTAAAACTGGACACCACAGGCAAAGAWATGTTTTATTTATACCTTTAAGTGAGTAAAAGTAAATACATTTCTGCATAAATTAGATATTAATATATGTTTGAATTTTTTGAGAATGCATTTTCCTTTACAGGGTGTAAAAGTAAACAGTTTATTYGGACCATTTTGCAGTTTAAAAAATAACAATGAGTAAATTTCCATAAAAAAATCTGAAATTTTAATTTCAGAAATTTGCAGGAAAAAAGAAGGAAATTATCGTTTAGATAAGTCAAACAACTGTCCAGAATGAAAGCGAAAAAGTTTTCTATATTAACAAACTTCAGTGTATCATGGAAACTTTTTGTATTTTAAACTTGTCATTGCTACTTGCTAAAATCTGCCCGCTGCTAACACTACAGAACACAAATTAGTCTGAACTTTMGTGTTATGACAAGATGGAGTTGGTTCGGAACCCGGTCAAGATGGATTCTCTCATTATAACTTTCTTGCAAATGTGAGAATCCAGCTTCTTGGTGAAGCAGTTTTAAGATCTGGCTTCTTAAAGAGCTCCATATGCTCTGATTTGTCAACTGGATACAAACGACCCGACTTTATTATGTACATAAATCATTTCTTAGGAACAAATATGACCCCACTGATGCTGTTGGCTGTTTGAAAATGCTTCCTAAGATTTTATAGAGTTTATGAKGAAAAAAACTCAATAAAAGCAGAGAAATTATTGTTGTTACCCATTACTTAATTTTCTTAAACTAAAAAGTTTTATTGAGCTAAATGGAAGTTATTCTTCAGTACCACAACATTCAGTAACCCATTAAATGCTGTTTCAGGTAAAAGTTTTAGTCTGAAAACTCCTCGATTTTCAACTTTCCCCTATTTTTCTACATTGCAATAGCATTTGAATTAATTTTATTTAATCTAACTAATAACAGACTTACAACCTGATAATACCAGTTATTTTCTGTGGAAAGATCCCAAGAGAGTTGCCGTATTTTTTGGACTATAAGCCGCACCGGACTATAAGCCGCACCCCCAACATAAAAAAAAACAGTACACCCAAATTTGTCGTCAAAAAAGTGAATTCAACATCAAAACATAAAAAGCAAACCTTTAGGAATTAAAGTTCGGAGGAATACGGTTCYTATAACTGCCCTTATTTTGGTAGTTTTCTTTAACAGTTTCTGGTCCAACAAAACGCCTCATTCATCGTCCTCCYGRGRACTGAAACCATCGAAGTCCTCCTCTTCAGTGTCGGAGTTAAACAAGCTGAGAAAAGCTGCGTCACACAGCGGTATCTGTTGTCCTCCCGGGGTAATGCTGGCTCTGAAGCTGTGGTGTCCTCTTCATGTAGCAGTTTAGCCTTTCAGAACCCATTGGTGATGGTGGACTCATTCACACTGCTCCACACTGTTAGGATCCACTGGCAGACATCAGGAAATGACGCTCTTCACATTCGGCCAGTTTTTGTGAATGATTTATCCCCGTCAGTCATCCAAGCCTCTCATTCACCCCTGAGTGCTGCTTTAAATGCACGATTCACACTGATGTCCAGGGGCTGCAAAAACTTTGTTGTACCTCCAGGAATAACAGCAGGAATTGAGTTTGWTTRCTTGATGGCTGCTTTCACCGAATCCGTGATGTGGGCCCGCATACTGTCCAATATCGTGTTTGTTGAAGATCCGTCGTATTGTATCTGCTACTAGCTAAAACAAAATGGCGCTACACCTCTGGCTAAGCTGGCAGTATGGTCGCTCAGCTGTCGACCGGTCGACGTGCCGTCACGTGGTTGTTTGGCGTTTGTTTTCGCACTGACCTTTCATAGTTCCCCCAAGAAAACCAGAGCCCAGCTGCTGGGAAAGCCCTCCTCCTCCAGCATACGTCACTGCATGAGATTCCTTCCCCGGGAGTGCAATGCCGAAAAAAAGGTCAGCAGCTCTTCACTCGACGTTTATCCACAAACTGGTCCTGGATTAAGCTCCAAAGTTTTTATCAGTCAGATTCCACCGTGAAAAATGTCTGTTTTATCCCCTTTTATGAGTTTTTGGCCACTGACTATCTTTAAATCTCTGCTTCCTGGTACAACAGTCGGCTCTGGAAGCGATCGCTTTTTTCTTTCCTTTTTTTTTCCTTCTTTTTTTGAAGCGAGTGGTTGAAGCAAATGGAGCATAAGAGCCCCCTGGTGGCTGAAGAAAAAAATCCACATATAAGCCGCACTGGACTATAAGCCGCATGGTTCAAAGTTCGGGAAAAAAGTCGCGGCTTATAGTCCGAAAAATACGGTAAATGTAAAGTAAAACAAAAGGTTAATCTGTCAGCTGACTTCTGAGGGAACACTTTTCTTGTTGCAACCAAAATGTAAGCACAGATAAAAAGTAATTCCTTACCACCACCTTATGAAGTCTTTTCACATATTCTTTAATCTGTTCTGTTCTTTAAAGATAAAAACCAAATAAAAAAATCTGTAAATGCTACAATMGGAAATAAGCTGTATTATGATGTAGAGTGTTTTCCTAAAGAGAAGTAACCGGTTGTTCACTACATTACACATAGAGTTTTTCACTTTGGTAACGCCAAAATCAAAAATTAAACTAATCTCCTGTGTTTTGTCTTTTGCACAAAAGGACTCGTGTTTTGTCCTGCAGCCAGCAGCCGAACATCTGGCYTCTTTTTGCAGTCATGTTCGAGTTAACAGGAGATAATGGAAGACTTTGGCTCTTCATTSTAATTCTAGTTGTCCTTGAAGTTGAGCCAAACGAGCCGCTAGATTGACATTTTAAAAATGCATTACGTAATGATGCAAACAAAACATAAATGTTGGACTTTATYCAAGGCTTTTAGGCACTTTTGAAGCATTGTTTTCTATAACAAKCAATGGTTTAGGCTTTCTAAATTCCAAATGATCCAAATCTAGCATCTAGAAGAGCATCAGTGTGAAGTTCTGGCTTCTCACCCGCTAAATACTACTAATATTGTAACTGGCAGATGCTTTTTATAGGCAGAGTCTGTGCTTTTTTATGGCGTCTCTGCAGATCACTTTTAATTAAGCTGCCTTGCATGTACAGCAGGATTCAGATCTACCCACAGGTTTTCTGTAATTTCACTCCAAGGGTTTTAGCTGAAGCATAGGGAATAAGAAGTAGCCACTTACAGACTGCCTATATCTGTTTTATACTGGGCTGCTTTTAGCCATTCTCACCCCCTCAGAAAAAATAAATACATAAATAAATAAATAACTGCCCAAATCATTTGCATATCCATCATTTATCCAGAACACATATATGAAAGAACTGTAGATGACTGACAGGATTGTGATAAACCCGCAGGAGGTGACAAAGAAAAATAGAAATGGAGCTGAACAGCAGGATATTCAGCTAAGATGTAACAATAAGAAAACTAACAGCTGGAGTGCAGATAAAGCAGAAAGCATCTTTAACAGGTACAAACTATGAAATTAAAAAAGGAAACAAAAACAAGCCAGCAGGCCAGCATGCGGGGGGGCTTATTTTGTGAAATATATCTGCAAATTATTCTACTGTTTCTTTGTATGTGCGTGCGTCTATAGTATGCTAAAAGGCACTGGATAACCATGAGCTTAATAATTAATAATGTTCTGTTATACATTACAAAGGCTACTTCGTCTTGATGTTGCTCTGTTTGCCTAAAGTTGTACAAGTGTTTTATCTTAAGCGCAAGTTAATTATGGAAGTTCAGCCAACGGAACGAGGCGAGGCTCGTTGATACGCAGCAGAAGGCAGAAAAGAAAGTTGCGTGTTCGCAAACTTTAAATGAGGAGTGAAGCTGGCTCGCTGACTYCTTAACACCACAAACAGTTCAATCCCTTCAAGCTCTTGCATCAGTCAAAAGCCCCTCTAAATCCTGCGTGTTAGACGTGGCTTCCCTCACCTGAAAGGAAAAAAAGTGGGGAGGAGAGCAGAGGAGAAATGTGAGGTTGAGTAAAAAGAAAAGATACTTAATGCAGCACATAAAAGTTGCATTGGATGACTCAGAAGGACATTACATCACTCCGTGCTGCGTCTTCGTTAGGTGACCCCCTTTAAATCTGTTCGTGGAAGTGCTGCCCGGGGAGTTGTCGTTGTTTTTTTTTATTTGTTTAGTTTTTATTTGTTTTTCTCTCAGGGGGTGAGGGTAGTGAGGATGTGGACGGTGGTGTCACGTTGTTCAAAGATCAGAGCGGGTTCAGATCCCAGGGTGCAAACGGATCCGAGCATCTACCTTGACAACACCTCTCTTTGGAGAACAAAACATAGAATTCGGACATCCTCTGCAGTATATTTTCACTTTCTCTCTTTCACTGCCAGAAATACCTTAAATCCTAAGGATTTAAGGTATTAAATCCTATCATACCTTAAATCCTTAGAAAAAAGTTTAAATAAAAAATCTGATGGACAGTATTTGTTTGAAAGTGCAACATATTTAAACCAATGAAAACAAAATAAAGAATGAATTTGAGCATGTAAATATTCTTACTTAAGCCCAATGAAGTGCTTCATTTTTACGAAAGAGGATTAGGGCCACTGGGAAAAAAATAATAAATTAATAATTCTGACTTTAATGTCAAAATTCTGACTTTATTCTCAGAATGTTGAGAAATCTGGTTTGAGAGAGGGGGTTACATTTTCTAGCGGTGCAGAAACATTTTATTTACAATTCAGTTAAAAAATGTCAACAAGAGAAGACTTGTCTGTCCAGCCTTACATGTTAAAAGCCAGAGTCTGACCCAGAACCAGAGCCTGACCCAGAACCAGAGCCTGACCCAGAACCAGAGCCTGGCCCAGAGCCAGAACCAGAGCCTGACCCAGAATCAGAGGACATTAAAACAAAGAAATTGTAGTTGGTAAATCCAGGCCGTATGGTAATTCCGTCGCAGATTATTTGACATAATAGTTCAGAAAATATCATAGAAAATAGAGAAAACTGAACGGTCTAAAAAAAAATGTGATCCAAATAGAATATCAGAGACAAAATTGAACTTTACTGCACTCATAGAGTCTTCAAGTACACAACAAAAATGTATTTAACAACTAAAAAAGTGGATTTTGCATGATATGTCCCCATTTTACTTTTACTCCGTTATTTCTTTTCTATAATTTCTATACCTCTGCTTCATATTGACGGAGCAGAAGTTGTGGTAAAGCTTTCTTTTATGGTACCCTTATTACCATGTAATTACAAGGTAATAAAAAATGTAATTAAATGTAATTACTACATTATTACCACGTGGTGATTACAGTACAAAAAACTACTGTTAGTAAAACTGCCTGTATTGGGTAACTACAATCAAATTACTTTTAGTAGTAACTCAACACTATGTTTATAACCAAAAGAATGCAACTAAATTTTGGGGTTAGTGGTTAATTGCAATAAAATATAACTTTAAAACTGTCCAAATTAAACCCCAAAACACATRACGGCAAAGGCTGGTTCACCCCAAAGATCCGGTGCCCCGGCACAAACAGAGCAATGRTGTATATGCTGTTAAGTGCCAGGAGGACTGCGACCAGTTATACATCGGGGAAACAAAGCAYCCACTGTTCAAAAGAATGTCCCAACACAGARGAGCTACATCTAATGGACAGAACTCTGCAGTTTTCACTCATTTACAGGCCAGCGGTCACTCTTTCAGAGATGAGGATGTTCTCATTCTTGATAGAGAGGAACGTTGGTTTGAGAGAGGAGTWAAAGAAGKCATTTTTGTGAAGAAAGACCGTCCATCATTAAACAGAGGTGGAGGCCTCCGTTTTCAGTTGTCCCCCTCCTACAGTGCTGCTATTGCCAGTATCACTCCACCCCTGTTAACAATAGGTGTTAATTAGGTGTCAACGATAGCCATGTGATGTGAGTATCAGTCACARGGAGGCAGTGCTTAAAAGCCTGAATTTTGCCTGAAACTCTCAGACTGAAGAAGTCTCTTGGAGYAGAGACGAAACGTTTCATTAGAGAAGAACCCGTCCAGAAGACCTATACAATTTTTTTCTTTTTGTCCAAATTACCTATTTATTTAGGTGTTACATAGTGAATTGTAATACCTTACCAGGTAAGTGCTACATTACTGCAGACAATTAATTACATAGTAAAATTGTACCCTAATTACTGCATAATTACATGGTAATAATGTAGTAATTACATTTAATTACATTTTTATTACCTTGTAATTACATGGTAATAAGYGTACCGTAAAAGAAAGCYTTACCGAAGTTGTTCCATCAACCCTCTCGAACAGGAAAGTGTGACAATCCAGCTGTGAATGCACAGCAGTCGTACATTAAACCAGCAACCCAGATTCCGACTGGAGAACAGACCATCCTCACTATTTTATGTGGGCCGCGGCATAAAAAAATAACCTTTCCCTCCTCCTCTTCTAAAACGAGCGTGGAGTTAATCGGGTTCTCTGAAATCTAGGTCCGCTAGGTCCAGAAAAGGTTGTAAATATTGAGCTGACGTTGGAGTCGAGCAGGTAGAGAGGAACAGCAGCCGAGGTGTAAGGCTGTTAGAAGTTAATCTTAAGAGTAATTTAACCCTCCTTCCCTGTTCCTCAAACATGAACAAGTCTTGCGGCGTTGAAATGATCTTTTTTTTTCTATTCTTCCTTCACTGAACTCCATTTCCTCTTACAATTTTGTTTCTTTCTCTCCTCCTTTCAACTCCGTTTGTCTTATTCGTAGGCATTCTGGATTGTGCTGCCAAGATAAAAATAATTAAAGCTAACCTGTAAGCAAGATTTCCACTTATTGGGAAATTCCTCTTCATTTGTTCTCGTAAAGCAGTTTTCACATATAAGCCCACTGGGGAGGCTCGGTGAAATTTGTTTACAAATTGGTTCAGGTTTTTCTTTTCTTCGCTTACTTTCCACATGTTCTTGATGCTGGAAGAGTTTCGGCTCTAACTATTATTATTATTTGACAAACCGTCGCTTCAAAAGTGACCAGACTRTTTCGTTTTTGGTTCAAGGGTTTGAAATTGTTCTCATTTTAATGTTTCYGTTTAAAACCACTTAAATAAGCTGCAAGCAAATAGACATGTATTCTGCAAAGTGTTTAAGCTTTATTTTATACGTTTTTCTTTTTCTTTTCTTTGACAGTTCTTCATTGTACTGCTGATAATTCTTCTGGCAGAGCTGATATTGCTCATCCTGTTCTTTGTGTACTCTGATAAGGTAAGTTTAATAATGTCCCTTACTGTTTCAGCGCTTTGATTTTCTTTAAACGTGTCCTCATAGCTGCAAAAATACAACTGATCTTACCAAAAAAATGAATGTAATGAATATAAAATTTAAAATAAATGCACTTTATAATGAATTTGGGTCATAATAAAAATATAAATCAAATTGAATATTTTCATGCAAGATTTTGCTTAATTCAGTAAGTTTGTGTCTTATCGACTTTTGCTTGTCTTCTATTAGCACGGCTTTGAAGGAAAGAGATTAAATTTGTATTAAAATGGCCGGTTTGGAAACATTTTCTCCTTTAGTACAGAGAAAAAAATCCAAAAAGGATGTCTGAAAGTGTAAATATTGAGCAGGGATGGGGAAACATTTTTTTTTTTAAAGCCGCAGTTCATCTTTATTAGTTTTAATACATTTACTGAATGCTTTCTCTAAGTAAAAATAAAGCAGCACTGTGGTAAAGTTAGTTTCTCAAAGTTTTGCACGCGCACACACCCATATGTAGAAAGCGATAAGCAGGCGTTGGTGAGATGAACTTGTCTATTTTCCAGTTGCTTTCAGGGGTCAGAGTTTCCTCCTGCTTTTATATTTAGTTGTTTCTAAACGGAGCTCGAATGTCTTCGTTCTGCAGTCAAAGGGCACGCCACAAAATGCAGCACCAGTTGCCTCCGTGTAATTAGTCAGGCACATTTCCCATGACCTCTGTGAGGTCAAGTCAGGTGACTATCTGTGGCATGACAACAGATGAGGATAAATAAAGCTGTGTGCTTATCGTTGAGGATTTTTCTCTCTCCTGTGTGTCAGTTTTAATCAAACCACTACTGCTTCATCCTGAAGGAGACGTGACTTTTGCTCGGCAAACATTAAAGGGATCCCTGATTAATTGTAACATTAGACTTTATTTGATAAATATACATTTTAACGGTAAAATAAAGACTAAAAATACTGTAGGATGTTTTAGTTTTTATCATTTTTAAAGTAAATTTTTAAAAATATATTTTAACACAGACGGAGCCATTTTATTTGCACACAAAGCATTCTGGGTAAATGATGATGTAGATAGGTCCTCGATGTGAGCGAGATATATCCACCCTGAAGGTTAATCTTGGACAATATTTGATGATCGACTCTTTTAAATGAAACCAGAGAGCGTTGACAGAGAGGAGAAGGTAGAAATGACTCAGCCTGTAACTGAAAATATAGATGGAGGACAACAGAGCTGCTTCATGGAAGAAGAACCTCAGCTTAGCCTGTTAGCTTTAGCACCGACGTTATATTGCATTTTATGTACATTATTAGCTCGGCGCTAGCGCAACAAACTGACAAGCTAACCTGTTGTCCTCCATCTATATTTTCAGTTCCAGGCTGAGTCATTTCTACCTTCTCCTCTCTGTCAACGCTCTCTGGTTTCATTTAAAAGAGTCGATCATCAGATATTGTCCAAGATTAACCTTCAGGGTGGATATAGCTCGCTAGCAGCCTCGCACCGATGACTTTAAAACTAAACAGCCTACAGTATTTTTACAGTCTTTATTTTAAATGTTTATCAAATAAAGTCTAATGTTACAACTAATCCTGGATCCCTTTAAATATTTCCATTTGTTTTCAAGGACACATTGGTGACATCTCTTTTTTTTATTATTATTATTTTCACGTTTCCATGTCACACAGTCCTCAAGACATCAGCTAATTCCCTGTCTTTGTTCGGAGGTTATTGCTCAAACTTTGCCTCTCAAGCAGATAAAAGAATTCATTTAGTAACCAATTCATTCGTAGATTTGGATCAGTTCTCACAGGGAAATCATGTCAGGAGTACATTTGTTTGATATCTTATCACCAAAGTTTTACTGGGAATATTTTTGTATAAAAAAAAGACGAAGAAACTCTGATTCCCTCAGGGCAATTTAAATAGATATCCTCTTGACTTCAGACTAGTGCCCTATCTCATCACCTGTAAAATCAGAAAAGATTGCAGGGGGGACGTTTTTGGGTTTCTTAAATGAGAAACTAAATGAGTCTGCGTTAAGAAGGATTTAGTGTAGCTCTGGGGAAACGCTCTCATTCACACAGGTTCTAGAGAAAATTTACCATGCTTTGTGTTTTTTTTCCCTCCCATCTCCCAAAAATTACATCGTGCTTAGACCTGATGGGATGAAAAAAACTGCAATAATGTGGAACAGGAGTAAAAAACATTTCCTTTATTGCTTTTCAGATGTCATTGAAAAACCAAGTCATTACAGCAAATTATATGTTTTTTGGGAACTGACAGGGTTTTTTAGACAGCTTCCAAACAAGATGTGCAGATTTAAGGAGAAGGTTTGAGGCTGTTACTCAGACGAGACTATACGTTAAAGACTGACAGGCTTGTTAGGACGGCAGGATCAGATGATGGCCAAATGGTGTACATCACATAAGGGCATGAGAAATTGCTTTTTGTCTGTTTCCCCCCTCAATTTCCTTATCTTAAGTGGGATTTTGTATGCTGTGTGAGGCTCTCTTCTTCTGCTGCTACAGGCTGTGATCAGAGGAATTGCTAATTCACTTCTTCTATTTGATCCTCTAATCACAGGGCATTTATTAACTAGTCTGGAAGACATACAGTTGTTGGCAGCTTTTAAACATGTAGCAACAGGCAAAACAGAAACTTTAGTCTTTCAAATTGGTCGTACTTGAGTCAGCGCTGAAACCTTATAGAAACTGTGATCCTTCTGTGTGACAAGCTGTCGACCAGCTCGCTTACAGCAGCCGATGTAGCGACATAAACTGTTATATTTGCTTATTTATATCCGCTTGCGAGCCATAGTTTCCTCCTTCTGTCTCATTTTTCTTAGCCTAGCAGTCCTGCCTCAGGGTTTACATGGGTAGTACGATTTTTTTTCCCCCACTCCACGGCCCGTTGATGTTAATTCTTCTGATTAAATGCCATGTAGAGGCACGTAGTATAATAAAGGCCGGGCCTGCAGTTAGCAAGCAGCTGACTACAGCAGATGGCTGGGCCACAAACCAGATTACAGCCATCCGTCTTTAACGCTGTGACCTCATTGCGCCTTTGTCGACCCAGCACGCCCAGACGAACACTGCTGAAGGTTTATTAGCCCTGAATAAGAAAGAAGAACCCGGCGAGCCGAGTGTGTAACGAGGAAGCACGCGCGTGAAGCGGGGAGGTGAGGCGAGGGCTGCAGGGAGACAGAATGAAGGAAAGGAATGAATGGAGGAAGATATCAAAGCCAGAGATGGAAAAAAACGGAACGACTGTGTTGCACATTTTGGGAAATGTGCTAAACAGCTGAACGACGGCCTGATAGAGCAAACCTGACACACGTGAAGAGGTATCATTTTGAAATGAAATAGAAAAAGTCACCAAGGCGGCAAAGATGTCATGGATGAAGGTTGAAGCGTCGCTGCACGAGCGACAGGTTTGAAGAGCAGCAAAAGCAGAGTTGTAAAGTAACGAAGTACAAATACTTTGTTACTGTACTTAAGTAGAATTTTTGGGTACCTGTACTTTACAAGAGTATTTTTCAGCCTACTTTTTACTTCTACTTCTTATATTTTCACACAATTATCTTATCTGTACTTTCTGCTTACATTTTAAAAAAAGACAAGAACTAAAAAGTCGTTACTTTTATTTCATTTTTACTTGTTTTCATTCCAGCTTCTTATTGTAAAAAAATAAATATTATCCATATTAATTGTGCCTCCTTGATAGAGTGAATTTAATTGTGGTTGAATGAGAAGTATAAATATATAAAACTCTGATAGCGTATTAGTTTGTACACAAACAAATCATGTCACACTCCAGCAGGACAGAATCATTAAAATAAAAGGACTGTACTTAAGAAGTATTTATATTTCATGAATTATATTATTGTATAAGTTATTTTTTGAAGCAGGTGGAAAAAACTGAGAGTGAGATTATTTTGTCGGTACGGGTTTATGCCAAACTCGTATGCAGCAGATGATAAAAGATGGGGCTTAATTGCCTGTTTAATGTTTGAACGTAAGGTAAAACTCTTAGCTGACTGAAGACGAGCAATAATTCTTTTGTGATATGACAACACGTGAACAAAGCTTTTTTTTTGTTTTGTTACAAAAGCATTAAAATGTGAGGCTGTCCTTTTATGACCGTGCTAGTCTGAAAGCATCCAATTTAAAGGTGTTTGAGTTTGGCAGCTGAAACAATCCTCCCCTTTATTCTGCTGAATCGGTGTCACTGTCATGTTTTACTTCTGGCGTGATTTATGGAGCCGGCTTTAATGGAAATTTGCTATTTATTGTGATGAAAATTCATGCACCTTAATTTGCTCAATAAGGATTTACAATTCAGGCACCATTACAGTTTATCTCAGGCATGACCAAAGTACATTTAAAATGCAGCTGTTGATTTGAGCACAAACATACAAATAATTATCTTTTTTTTGGTACAAAAAAAACCCCGTAAAAACCCATTAACTCTCTTGGCAATCAGTTAGAGCCCAGATGGTTACAGTGTTGTATATGTGTGGAACATAACTCAGTTCAAGTAGTGTTGGCAGATAAAATTGCCAGTGAGACGAGTTGGGTTTAAGAAAATAAACATCTTAATTCTACATTTAATTTTAGCTCAGGATTTGAGTGTGAGTAAACCAAAAGGTGTGACTCGCGGGAGAAAAAAAACCTCTCCTTGTGATTTTAATCTTCCCAATGGGCTTGATGGCATTGTTATAATGTTGGCTAATTGTTTTCAGTGTGCCAGCATTCATTTTCAATATTCTAAAGACATTATTTTCAGTTACAGCAGGCAAATTATCATATAAAAAGTGTTGAGCAAACCCAAAACAAGCACCTGTCCAGGCTTATCAAGTGTAACTGATCAATATCAATGGGCCTCATGCAAGAACCGTTCGTACGCACAGATTTGTTCTTAAGTTG